>NC_061114.1:82575708-82765925 GCF_002878395.1 Capsicum annuum | reverse complement strand
CATGAGATTATTTTGAAAGTGGATTTCCATGAGATGAATGAGATAAACTAAATGGAGTAGTATTTAGCACTGAGTTGGGTATGTTATCACGGTTTCTTACCCCAGAACTACGTTCCATCATAGGTTTGAGATTTTGGGCTTGAGGCCAAGATAAATGATCACTGAATTAAGGTTATACTCCTTGGCAAGAGTATGACGCCTCCCCCCAACCTGAGGTTTCTTCCTTAAGAGGACAAGTCATTGGACTCCATGTAGCTCGCATGGTTTATGTCGGTTAAGAGAACCTCCCTAAACTAAAGTATTTTCCATTAAGATAGAATATTTTCCCTAAATCTTTGAGATGAGATATTTTCTAAAGTGAACGAATTGCTTCTAAGTATTTTTCAAAGAAGGAAGTAGTTTTCTCTACTAATAAGAGTTGATCATCAGTTTTTAAACCAAAGTCATATAATTTCGAGTTCCAAGTGTTTGACTTCAAAAGAGTTATAATTCTTGAGCAATAAAGAAGTTTTACTCTCCATGAGACATATGCATGAGTTGAAAGTTTTGTTTAAAGCTTCCTTCATCCTATGAGTAATAAGAATAATAGGAAAGCGCATATTTTAAAACCAAAGTATAATGACTCCCGAGATTTGTGTAACATGCTTCATTCTACTTGATTTATGAGCTTTACATTTTAGACATATTCAAGCCATGTGAGTCATTCCTATTTGCATGTATCATTTGATTAAAGATTATTGATATTGTTTTTTGTAAATGCATACACCCTCATATACTCAGTACATTCCTAAGTATTGATCCACATATACGTCTATGTGCTACATTATCTTATAATGTAGGTTCAGGTGCTCAGTCCCAGCCTCTTCAGTGATCCCCGAGTACCTTCGTCTACATTTCTACAGTCGTGAGTCCTCATGGTTTGAGGACCTATCTTTAGACATTTTAGTATTCGAGTGTTTATATTATTATTTTCTATTTAGTTTGAGTTAATTGGGGACCTGTCCCAATAGCTCTCGAGTTCTTGGTATAGTAGAGGCTTTGTCAGACTAGTTATCAGACTGTGGTTGTGTGGAGATTTCTAATATTATGGTCGTTTAGACTAAGTATTACCTTTGTATTACCTTTCGTTTGATATAACAGTGCCAGTGTTTTGTATATTTCTTCTTGAATGAGTTATTATGATAAGTGATAGGCCCAAAGGGTTAGCTTGGGGCTACTTGTATCCCTAAGCACCGTATAACATCCTGGGAGGTAATTTTGGGTCGTTACATATGTCAGTAACTCCTTTTATTAGAAGTGTTTGTTCATGCCCCTCACATTCCAAAACAACCAGTTCATAATCAGGTTATATTCCTCCCTTCTGGAGGCATCCCTATCCTCTGCATACCATTGTTATCTTCTGACAGCGGAGAGTAAATATTTGTAAGTTTCATGGATGGTCCTGTCTGAAGCCTTGGCTGAGTTGTGCCCAAATGAACTAAAACAGCATAAGACCCACTCTGTCGATGATCTTCACCTATTTGTATAGACGTAATCACTCTTTCTGAGGTATCATTCCACATTTATACATCCCAATTACCCTTGAGTTGATCATCTTTCTAAACCAATGCTTGATTATCTTTAATTCTAAATTCCATGGTCTGTGGATGTGGTATATTAGTAGCAACAGTATGTTGGAGCTGTTTATCCATTTCTTCAGCAACATGTTTAGGCAGCCATTGTTTAACCTAACTGCCTCGTCTATGAGCACCCTTTATAACCTGGTTTTGTCTCTCTTAAGTTTGATTATCCCTTAGTTCTTCACGTCGACATACATGGCCAAACCTTGTACATTTTTTGTGATATAGAGGTTTCCAGTCATAAGCCACCTGCTGGTTGTTAATCTTTCTGCTGGGATCAAAAATCTCAACCACATCGGGTAGATATTGAGTCACGTTCATCTCTACTAAGACTCTTACGTTGGACACTCTACTTTGTTTTATAGTACAAGCATCAGCAAATAATGGTCTCCCTAATCGGCTAGTAATTTTGCTAAGAGCCTCCGCTTCTCAGTAATTAAGGGGCAGGTTTGGTAGCCTCACCTATAGGGGTATAGTGGTAGGGAGATCTTGAGTAAAATCAAAATTGTGGGTCCAATTTTGAAGGATCGGTGGCTTACTATTGATAGAATATTGATAGTACAACTTAGGTTCCGCACAAAATTCCAATAGTGAGCTATATAGTTCCACATATACGAGAAAGCAGGAGCCTCTCCAAACATCGATACTACAAGGGCATTATTCCATTCATGTGTTTTCCTTTCAATTTCAGGTGCTTCTAGTATTACCACAGGTCTTCCGTCAATAACAGTTGGGGGTTTAAAATTAAGAGTCATACGAGTAGATGTTGTATGGTTAAAGGAGAATAAGTTAGAGCGAGCATTCCCCTCCTCCTTGGCAGAACCTTCTCTCAAATTGAGTTATCGAGCTACTCCGTGAATCCCTTGGTTTTAAAGTTATAATTTTTATGAAAATAAATGAGCCCTAGTTGTTGATATCTATAAACCTAGTTACTATGTGTAAGCTACATATGAAATGCTCTAAGAAATTGCGTCGATCGGCTAAGTGGCTTAATTAGTTATCTGACCGTAATCGCTTTTTTTTGGTAACTAAACTTCATTTTATTACCAAAGAGATCATTCAACACATCAAAAACTAAGTATGATAACACAACTTAGTAACTCCTAATCAATCTACCTACATTTCAACTTATACACGGTAGAAATTCAGTTGTGCTAATGTCATTGCAAGCTTAACCTGCTTACATGCAACAAAAAAACACATCTTATACTATCTTTCTCACTACTATCTTCACTGTACCAACTTTCTTCTGAAAGTGACTGTTGTTTCTTTTTGGCCAAATTTGGTATATGTACTATGCTAAACACATCCTCAAAATATGAGAAGTAGTTGATCTTACACTAGAATGAGAACTCTTCCATGTGATTTCATCCTGCCAATAGGATATTGACCTTGTAATCCCTTGCCAACTTAACGTACAGCTTTGCCCAGGCCTTTCTTGAAAATTAAGAAGAACTCAACAAAAGTATTGATGACTTTCTACATCTCCGTTACATAGGTGACAAGTTAAAGTAGAATCCATACCCTATTTGTGTAGCCTGTATTTTGTGTATAACCTTTCTAAAATAGCAAACCTAACAATGAAAATCCATTTTTTTGGTGCCAAACCATTACAAACAAGTCTCTTCTAGTGTACCTTTGAAAAATTACCTTGTAACTTCATGCACATTTCCTTGATGGAGCAGTTCTCTATACTTATCACATCTGCATAACTCACACCAGCCTTAATATAGTACTTTTTTCCTTTGGAAACTTTTTGCAAAACCTTGCATAAAGCTTATAGAGGAATGATATCCTATATCAATCCATTTTTAGCATAATAGTTATGCACCCACTGTACACACAAGGCGTACTTCTTTTTACACAAGTTCTAAAGAAGCTTTGCAATAGCTACCTTGTTCCAAGCGGACATAGAGATGAAAATCAGACCTCCAGTAGTAGTAGGTATAGAGAGTTTGTCCCATGCTATGAAAGCCTTTTTTGAGTTGTTAGATGAACTAGTCTATAAAATCCTCTACAAGTGTCTTCTAAGAGCTAGAGCACCCTTTTTGTAGAACAAAAACCCGAGACTAGAAGATCTAAATAGAAAATAGGACACTCCTAATGATTTGTACTCTTCTTTCATAGGAGATATACTTTATGGTCCAAGAGTTGGTCCTATCCAGAATTATTTAATAGTAGAAACTTCAAAAGGAAAACATCTATTTTATTCCTTTTTGTGGTTGGCTATATTTTAATCAATCGTCATCATTATAATTGCATTGCAAATTAAAAAAGTATACATATCCATGTGATCATATATATAAGAAATCTACAATCTTTATTTTCTTATTTCCTTTAGTTGGATCATATATATTAATTTGTTGAACGCACAAAGTAGTGACAAATTCAGTCATTGAACTTGTGGTTAAAACAATAAAAGAAGCTTTATTGGTAAATGAAAACAAATAATTTCTTGTGTGGCTCAAAACTGAATTTTGTTCATTATATTGCAATTAGTTTGGTTAGATGTTCTTGTTGGTTAGGTTTTAGCAAGTACAGAACAGTTGGACATTCTTTAGATGCTGCAAATTTTTTCAAATTCTCAACTTTTTCTTTTTGTTTTTGTCCTTCCATTACAAATAAATTGCAAATATTGATCCTTCTTTTTACAATGAAAAAATCACACCACGTAACTAAATAAGATTATATATTACTAAATATATTAGTAAGAGTTTTTCTGATTTATATATGCATGTTTCATACAAAAATATTACATACATTTTTCTAGATTCTAGTCTTCTGAATAAGAGATTGGCATTGAGCTATTGATACTCTTCTTGTACTTAGAGAAATCTTTTGTTCAGAATCAACAATGTTTGTAAGCTAGCTATTGGTCTCTATTGTTGTCAATATATATAGACTAATCTCTGTTGTTGTCATCTGGTACATATTTAAAAATATATAAATCTCGGTTGTTGTCATCTAGTTCAATGATTTACTGTTGCTTAAGTGCTATGAAAATGAGAAGTTAGACTATTAATAACATTGCAATAGTTAGTCTATACTCTAATATAATTTATGCTAATAATATATTTCTTACCACTTTTTATGGTCTGATTTAGCATATCCTTATGCAGAATGAGTTTGAAAGAAAGAAACAAGAAATATTAGCGGCTCAAAATGCATTAGCTGTGGATAGAGAAACTAATTCAGCTAGTCAACCGGCTCAGTTAAGTTAAATGGATATTTGGGTGCAATCTGTTGGTGGAAAGAAAAAAGGAAAAGTCAAAGGTCGTGGCTCCCTGGGTCGAAGTGTAAAGGCAGCTGACAGTTCAACATCAACTAAAGAAATTGATGAGATGATTAAGTCTTAGGTTGATAGTTTAAATGCTAATTTGTCTGCTCAGTTGCAGGATAAGTGAAAGAAAAATAAGAGGATGATAAGGAATTACACTTGTTGATGAAGCATGTATGCAACAAATCATCTTCAAATGATGAACTCCCATTTCAAGAAGACAACCAAGCTTATGAGGATGAAAGTGATGATGACTCTGACGACGTGAACGGGAGTGATAATCCTGATAATGTGAATGAAAGTGATTCTGACCCTGATGGTTGGTAGTTTCATTAAGGATTCAAGTTTGAAATATTTTGTTTTAGACCATTTAAGAATCATACATTATTGATGTGGATGTTTTGAATTATGTTTTTCTTAGTTGTAATGGTTTACATTAAACTTGTTTTGAATGATGTTTTTGAGAATTATTGAAGGTTTTAAATAGATTTTTGATTAATTGTGATATGTTTCTAGTAATTTACGTGTGAATTATTTTCGTGAAAATCCGTAGGTAAAAATCCTTTTCTTAATGAATTTTATCAAATAATTCATTCAAAATTTTGCTAATTAATCGCAAATATATCCGCAAATAACGTACCTGTGGATTTATTTCCATAGCTAAATTACCTAGGGATGTACTTGGCAATATTCGTGGGGAATAATTTGTGATTTTTTTCGTAAAAATCCGCAGGTAAAATCCTTTTTTTTTATGAAACTTTATCAAACAATTCATGCAAAATTTTGATAGTTAATCGCAAATAACGTACCTGCGGATTTATCTCTGCAGCTAAATTACCTAGGAATTTACTTGAAAATCTTTGTGGAAAATAATTTGTGATTTTTTTTCGTGAAAATCTGCAGGTAAAATCTTTTTTTTATGAAATTTTACCAAATAATTCATGCAAAATTTTGATAGTTAAGAGCAAATAAATCTGCAAATAACGTACCTGCGGATTTATTTCCGCATCTAAATTTTCTAGGGATTTACTTGGGAATCTTAGTGGAGAATTATTTGTGATTTTTTCATGGAAATCTGCAGGTAAAAATCTTTTTTATGAAATTTTACCAAATAATTTATGCAAAATTTTGATAGTTAATCGCAAATAAATCTGTAAATAACTCACCTGCGGATTTATTTTTGTAGCTAAATTACCTAGGAATTTTATAAATCCACAGGTAATAATTAACTACGAAGGTATTTTCTTTGGATTCTAATTGGTAAGAAAATCTGTAGGTAATCAAATTACTTGGGGATTTTACCACATTATCCCTATGAAAATCCCCAGGTAATAAGCAGTTTTCTTGTAGTGTCATGCCTTGAAATTTAGGCCCCGTTTGCCGATGAAAATTACTTTTTTTTGGAGTTGGAGTTGGAGTTGAAGGTGAAGTTGGAGTTGTGTTTGGCCATAAATATAAATTAAAGTTGTTTTTAAAATTTTGTGAGAGAAGTATGAGTGAAAAAAATGAAAACAAATAAAATTTATTTTCACTTTTTCAAATAATTTTTCGGAATTGGAGTTGGAAAATTCATGGCCAAACGCATCATTTTTCACTTTTTTCACCAAAGTGAAATAATTTTCCAAAAAAAAAGGGAAAATTTTCTATGGACAAACAGCTACTTACTATTGGTGATCATATCTTTCTTCGTGTGTTACCCACGAAGGGTGTGATAGGGTTTGGGAAGAGGGCCAAGCTTAGCTCGAGGTATATTGGACCTTTTAAGATTTTTGGACTATTGGGAATGTGTCTTATGAGTTGGCATTATCCCCAGATTTATCAGTTGTTCATCCAGTTTTTCATGTTTTCATTCTTCGGTGTTATATTTTGAATAAGACATCTTATTCATTGGGATTCAGTCTAGTTAGATGAGAGGCTGTCTTTTATTGAAGAGATCGTCTTCATTCTAGCTAGAGATGTTAGACGGTTGTATTTTAGAGATATTTTGTGGTTAAGATCTAGTGAAGACATTGACCTATAGATGAATCTATATAGGATGAGCCTGATATGTATAGTAGTTATCCCCAGTTTTTTGCTGATTCAGGTATTTCTCTTGCCTTTAGTTTAGGGACAAACTAAATTCTTAGTGGTGAATGATGTATTGACTTGATTTTTGTGAAATATTTATTTTTATGTGATTTGACCATTTTATTCTTTTTCATGATTGCTTTGCGGGATTTTTAGGGTTTGGGGATGATTGGCATAATTTTTTATGCTTTTCAGTATGATTTGTGTGAGATTATGGTTTTTGGTGATTGTAAAGGCTTATTAGTTGACTTCGATCAATATTTATTGATCTATACGTTGGATAACAAAATGGACTGCGCCAGCAAATCCGGAACATCGATTCTAGGTTGATAAAATGGTTAGTGCGATTTTATGACTTTTATATCTCATTTCGATCCTCAATTTGAAAATGTGAAATAGAGTTTCGAGGATCAACTTTGAGAAATTGATGTTTTTTTTTTGAAAATCTAATATCGCCATTGAGTCAGTAGCATCAATTTTTTCTAATATCATAGTTTATTTGTGTTTTCGAGGTTTCGAATGAATTCTGAGGGGTCCGCGAAAACTTGGAATTCTCCAAGTCTCCAATTGATGCACCGTTTAAGCAACACTTTGGTCGCTTAAACGACTTGGCTTGACAGCCAAAGGGTCCCCTAAGCGACACCAGGCTCGCTTAAGCGACAGCCTCGTCGTTTATGCGATAAGGCGAGTCGCCTAAGCGATGCCTGGTCGCTTAAGCGACAGTGGTCCCTTAAGCGACGCCTGGGTGGATTATATCCTCCATTTTAGTGATTTTTCACCATTTCGAGACTTAGAGCTTCAAGTTTTTGGGCAATTTCTTTCATTTTTAGCTTGGGTAAGCTCCAAAAGTCCTATTTCAATTACTTTTCTTCGATTCTAACATTTAAATCCTTTTTAACGTAAATTCAAAGGTGGAATTTGGAGATTTTAGCTCAAAAGGCCTAATTAGTAATTTTACAATTTAAATGCAAATTTTAATCCATTTTCACTTGGTTTTTCTTCTATAAGATTCTTTAATCATGGAAAATATGTTTTTGGACTAAAATTTCAATTTTACCCTTATTTTTTTAAAAATCCATTTCGGGGGGTCTGTTTTGATTTCTATCCAAAAATAAGAAAGATAGGTATCGTTGGCTTCTTTTTAATGCGTAGATTCCATATTTGGGTGTTTTAGTTGACTCCTAGTCTGTTCGTGAGGTGAAAGCTTGGTGTGAAGGCTTGTTTGTACCGATTTTCAACATTTGAAGTAGGTTAAGGCTTAACTTTCTTCAGACTGGGCTGGATAGTTAATATGGATATAAAATTATTTTAAGGGTGTGGGGACCAATTATGAAAATGGCTATATTATTGTGTTGTGACCGTATGGAGGCCTATATTATTTTGCATTAGTGATTTTGAGACATTATATGCTATATGTGACCATGTGGGGTTTTATATAATGTTGTTGGCCTTGTGTAAGTATATTTGATTATATCTTTTCTAATAAAACAGCCTAAATTGGAGTTTATGCAAATCGATGGCATATTATTGTGTATTTTACTCTACTGGCATGTGGATTACATTGAATTCATGAATGATTGGATTATTGAGTGGATTCTGGCTCACATTGTTAGTATATTGGTTGGAACCAAAAATTCACCTTTTGGTTGATTGTGAGCATTACATCCTTATACCGTATACATCCATGAAACATTGGTACCACCATAGAAATACTGGTACTACTGGCAGTTTTTACAGAAAATATGACATCTTTAAAAATCCTCTACCTATGGATGTATTGGAGAGTAGTTATGGATATTGGTATTGCATATTGGACATTTAATTGTATATGGGTTGCAAACCCCCCATGGGTCCTACCTGGAAGCACAGCTCGGTAGGTGTATACGGAGGTTATGCAACAACCTTGAGTATCATATCATCTTTATTTCATTTCATATGTATTATGCTCATTCTGTGTTGTGTTATTTCCCTTGATGTGATATCTATCTATTGTACTTCTTTCTTATACTTGTATTTGGTTAACGTGTACACTTGTGTTTTTTTCTCATATTTTTATATGGTATATGTGTATATTGTAAAACTATTAGTGGAGACAGTGTGGGCTACCATTTGGGACATTTTTTTTACTGTGGGTGACGTACCTATAATGGGTATTTTATATGCTTTATTTCTACTTTACTCAGTCGTTCTATGATACCCACTGAGTACAAGTGGACTGTAATCACCCCTAATATGCCTTTTCAATGCAAATTCAGGTACGAATATGTCGCACGGTAGCTGATTCAGGCAGTATCTAGGGTATATTCAAGGTAGCGGAGGATCTATGCTTCCGGAGTTGTTCTACTACCCTTCCTATTTATTTCATGTTTTATTTTGCATTCAGAGATAAATTTGATCCTCGTGGTCTATTAGTGTATCTTTTGACATTCAAGATGTATGAGTAGACCTTACACTACTACACCAGATTTTGGGATATTCTTATGCTTAGCTTCACTTTAAAAGTCTTGCCTTAGGTTTTGGCATTGATTTCTCTTTTCATAGCAGTTTGGGTGATATTCTTACTTGTCAAGGCTTCCCGCAATAAGTGTCATCATGACCTTTGGTTATTAGATCATGACAGTAGTATTATTGATTTATTTTTGTGGGGTTTTGAACAAATCCCAAGGGTCCATTTGAAATATTTTGTACAATTTCCTTCAACAGTGTTGCTAATTTTTGGTGCAGCCATGGTCCTTCATTGCGATCACTGGGATTGACCAAGCTACTCATTCTGATTGTGCAGGGGTTTGACCGCGATTACAAAGAGTCTTTTCAGTGGATTGAGTCGGATTGTTCATCACAATCTTGAGGCCCACCTCTTACGATTATGATAACTAATTTAATGGTTGGTTAATATTGACCCTCGTGATCGCAAGGTGAGGAAGCAATTGTGTGGCACTGTTCATCTAAATAGTATAAATATGATGATACCCAAGTAGGATTTGATATTGGTCTTGTTTGAACATTATTTGCTTTTATTAAATTATGATGCCCGAATGGAGGCTTAAATTGATATTATTGATGTTTTACATGACTCTTCATTACTATGGTATCATGTGATGAATTATATCATAATTTTTTGAGATTAAAGGTGAATTGAGCTCATTTTATCCTATCATTAAGTTGATTCATTACATGATATTGTTTTGATTATGAGCATGCATCCTTCCTTCATTAATCTATATACATGGAATTGGTACCACAGAGAATCACTGATTTTTCAAAGAAAATGGAACACTTTATAAAATTCTTGACGAGAGATGTGCCGACAAAGTGGATTGAGATATGAAATTGTGATTGTATATTGGTTGTGAATCCCTATGGTTCCCTATCCCGAAAACTTTTTCTTAGAAGGTATACGAGGTGATATTGAGAATTACATCATGGTCATTGCATTGATTTGCATGACTTGCATTGCCTTTATTTGTTTGATATCTTGTTTTCAGTCTTCTTGTATATATATTCGTGTATAGTCTTATGTTGTTATTATACTTTTAGAATTGTTAGAAGATATGATTTAAGACAACGTTGGAAACTTTTATGTTTGCAGGTGGAAGTGTGCTCATAGTATTCTTTTCTTGCTTAGTTTTCTATTTTACTCGGTTGGTATATGATGCCTACTGAGTACAAGTAGACCGTACTCACTCCTACTTTCTGTATCCTTTCGATGCACATCCTTACTCGAGTGCAACCCTTGGAGCATGAGTTCGTGCTATGTTCAAGGATGATTCGTAGTGCAGGTGAGCTCCTCATTTTAAGGCTTGATTCTGAACTTCATCTTGCCGTCTTTATTTTACTTTTTAGAGACAGACTTGTATATTTTTGTACTCCTTATCAGTTGTGGTGCTCTTTACTCATGACATTAGACCTTGGGGTTAGTTGTATTTTATTCATATTCGAATTTTGTTGTTTACTTATATATATGACCTGACTTTCTCATGAACGCTCGTAATGGGTATCTACTACCATTCCGCATTATTTATTCTTGTTTAGTATTGGGCTTACCTACCCTGGTGAGGTTGGTGTAGGTGCCATCACGACCTCGCCTTTTTGAGTCATGGCAATTTGTTTCTTATACGTAAATCCTCTTCTTTGTATTACAATCACTACATAACTCGATCCCTGTGCCAACTTTTTGTATTACAGTTGCTCTGTAATTTGTCTCTCAGCCAAACAATCGCTAAAAGTTTGAGCAGAAAGGCATTAACTTTATAACTAAATTTTTCTTCAAGCACTTGAAACATTCTGGTACACCAATGACGAGAAGTCTTGTCACTAGGGGTGTACAAAAACTGAACCGACCAATAAACCAAACCGATAAAAATATTATTGGGCTATTGGTATTGGGTTAACAATTTTTTATTAGTTTTATTAAAAAATTTATTGGGTAAACGGTTTGATTTCAATTTTAGCTTATTGGGTTATTGGTCAAACCAATAACCCAATAAGGATATACTACGTTATTATTTTATCCCTATTTATGTTATATATATAAATCTCTCGATCAAGAGATAGATATGTGTATGCATATATATATTATATGCACTACTTATTCATAATTCAGTGATTAACAAAGTATTAACATATTCAGAGCAACAAAGACATAATATAAAGCTCGGCTATTATCATATTGAAAAGCTTAAGCATTTATAGCTTCCAACAATTTGGATTTAATTTTTTTTTTAACTAATATTCAGTTCAAGTTTAAAGATTCTTGTAAATTAAAAAACATTGCGTAAGATTTTAGCGGTAACTAAGATTTCATTTTTTTTAAGTTAATTGTTACTATTTCTATTTTATAAGTATTTTCTTATTGGTTCAATCGAAAACCAAACTGTTAAGAACCAAAAACTGATAAATCGAAACCGATAAGAAAATATCTTATTGGTTGGTTATTAATTTTATGTATTTTAAAATTGAAAATCGATAACATAAAATCAAACCGAACCGACCGATGCACACCCCTACTTGTCACAACAAATCGTCAATAAGCTTTACTAAAAGAAAAGTCTAATGATTTAAGGGACCGTTTGGTGTGCGGTATTAAAGTAGATAATTCCGAGATAAAAATTTTAATCCATTATTTGGTCGTCAATATTCGGGATAACTATCCCGCACTAATAAATAGTATCGGGATAAGTTATCCACACATATGGTGGTATTACTATCCCAACACAAATTATCTTTGGTATAAAATTATAAAATGATAAAAATACCCCCAAACCCTATGATTTTCATTTCACACACACATATATTACTTATGAATATATATTATGCGTTAAATTTATTTGAATAATTATTATATTTATTTATATATTTTAATTTCTCTAAAAATAATAAAAATATCGATTCCATTGTTGAGTTACATATTTTAAATTATATAATTTTTTAATCACTTGAAAATTGATATTGTTTATATCAATTAGAATGAATTTTAATATTCTATATTATATGAGTGATGTATTTAAATGAAATGACACAACAAATCCTCTTTTACTTTAACAAACTTAAGTTGGAAGTTTTTATTTCAAACTAAATAGTAAGATTTTTTTTTAAATACACACGGCATAATTATGGGAAGGCACAAACAAAAAAATTAAAGTTAAATAAGATGAAAGTTTTATTTTTAAAATACACAGAATATAATCATGAAAATGCACACAAAAATTAATCTAAATAAGATGAAAGTTTTAATTTTAAGAATAAATATTTAAAACGAGGGTATTTTGATAATCAATTAATTTATTCTTAGAAATTATACCATACATATTACTTTGAATACAGTAAATCAAATACTGAATAAAAAATAATTCCAACATAACTAATAATTTCAGTATAACTTATCCTATCATAACTAATCTCAAATAACTACATTCTCAACCAAACAACCTAACACATAAATAGTACTTTCGTTGATAAAGAAATAAGAAAATTAGATAAAACAATAAACGAGGCTCAGTATGACGTAACTACCATAACCCCCAACCCCCCAAAAAAATTTAGAAGAAGACAAATAATATGCTCTTTGAACTCAGAAAACATAGGTGGACATAAAACTAGAGAATGCAGTCACATCGATCCAATTTGGAAACACGCCTTTCAATTTAGCAGCAGACTCTGTCAGATACTGGTCCACTACAGCCACATCAACCTTAATGGCCTCAGAACTGTTTGCCTGCATGATAAGGAAAGCAACAGACGCATGATATAATCAATGTAAAGCATAACTTTTTAAGCATAACTTTTTATTCTTAAAATTATGATTTTAACTTTTATGAGCACACGAACGTGTTTAAAGTATCCTTAATTCGTTGACAAAGCCATATGAGGTAAGTGAAGTGTGTGGGATATAATAAAGTGTTTAGGATAAGTTGGAAAAAGGCTAGTGTCTCAATATGTAAAAGAATACAAAATGGAAGTGAGAGAGGTCAGCCTCCAGGGCTGCCATGATGCACTTCCATAGCGAGAGCGACCTAGGCAAGTACATTAGCATGTGTGTAACAATCCAAACCCCCATATTGACCAATTGTGATGTATTTCATGCTTTAATATTTTGGGTAGCGTGGTCATACATTTTTGGACTTAGTGGGATAGTTCGGGTTAAGACCCCAAGGGCCTGGGAAGATTTTCGAACGCGATCTTCTTTTGGAAGGCTTCCAAGATTAATCATAAACTTGACCCTCTTTTGAGTTTTAGAATGCCGTTGCGCGATTTGAAGCTTTTGCTTAGATCTATATCGTGTCTATGGACTTGTTGGCATGCTTGAATTCGAGACACGAGGAGTTTAGATGAGTTAAAGACTAAGAATGCAGCTGTTGCATAGCAGCCGATACTGTTGTCAGCTGGTGCATCAAATTGGCTGGCCAAAGGGTCACCTTCGCATATTGAAGCTCTCATATAGACCTCTGTAATGGTTGACCCTCTACAATTGTGATGGGCCCAGGTAGCAATTTCAATGGTGTTCCAGCCAATGGGTTTCCACTTTTCCGATGGGAAATCCGCAATTGTTGCATCACAATTGCGATGGTTCAGCTGATATAAAAGATCTTAATTTGGGACCAACTAATTTTGGCAAGTTTGCAGAGAAGAGACCCCGCTTTTCAAATCCGTTTTAGTGAACGATTAGCCCTAAATTTGGGTAATGATTCCTAGTACTTATCTGTAAATTGCACTCGAATTTCATTAGATTCAGGAAATTGATATCATGTATATCATAATACCTAAATTGAGTAAATTTACCCTAATCCTAAAAGAGACAAATCAATAGATTTGGGCCATGAAATTATGCAGATCATAATGCTTAATTGAAAATTTTTACCCCAATCCTAAAGGAGCCAAATTATTGATTCGACCTACCGAAAGATTTATATCATAACAAGATTTTGAGTATTTTATTATATTCAGATTATGAGTACCGCCACACGTCCATGTATTCAATTTTGAATTTCGAATTGTTGACTTGGGGATCGAGTTCGAGCTGACCAGGAGTTAACTTTGACCTTGAGGCAACCCAAACTTATTGAATCTAGTAATGACTTCGAATAAATTGATTGATTTCACTAGACTGATTTGGGCCCGTCACTAATGACTTCGAATAAATTGAAGCCATCGAAGTTCGTATGGGTTGACTTTGTTGATAGGTATGACTGTCGAATTTCGGCAAGTGAGACTTTAAACTCTTAATTTGCTTGTTTTTCTAAAAGTATTTGTTATCTATTGCTTATGTGCTTTTGAACCATCCAGTTTGTGTGGCGCAAAGCATGAGCTAGGTTGGGTAATTAAAGAACCTAATTAGACCACTATAGTTATTAGTTGTTACCATTCATTATCACTTGATTGAGAATGCATTGCCTGAGTACAATGATACCATAAAAATAGTTAGCAGGTGTTAGCGAGAGTGTAAGACAGGAGTTTGACGCACAACAAAATTCAGATGGACAGTCAATGTTTGTATAAATCTTATGCATAGTAGGGTTACATCCCGTGTATTCATTTTCATTCAATTTTGTTATAAAGACTTCATGATGAATGTTGGGTGCGGTTTCTATTTGACATGGTCACTCATATGGCATATATTAATGATACTTTAATTTACTTATTTTAAATATATGTTATGTGGCTAAGCGCACCAACGTTCATGTTTAATAAAATGAGTTATTATTGTAATATGCAGTGTACACAATTGTTAAGTCTGGATATGGTGTGTTAAAGATGTCCTGTCTGATGCTGGTTTAAGACATAGGTGTCTGTCATGCACCCAATGGATTTAGGGCTTGACAATCAACAAGGAAATATTGAAGAATTTCTAGAAAAAGCTCATCTGAATAATAATGAGTATTGAAATTGTTGTATTGAGTATGCAGTCGGTTGTACCAAAATTCTGATGCAAGTAAAGTTGCATCAAAGCAGTTCGCAAGGTGTCAAGCTCGAGATTTCTGAACCCTACAAGAAACTGTTCGTTAAAAAGGAAGTGCTTGAGCATACTCTGATGTCATCTCAGGGGTTCCATGTCATAAAGATTTCCTTATGGCCAAAATGAATGGAGGGAGTGCTGGCGGCAAGTTGAGACTAACAAAGATGCGGCAGGAACAGAAGCCAAATACGGACCGCATAATCCATATACGGTTTGTACCTCGAACCATATGTCAAAAGCTAAGCATTGCCAGTTCAAACCTTCAGAAGCTACGACCTACGGGTTCACTTACTGGCTGCAGAATTCACATATGGCCCATACCTCGTCCCATATCTCAGAAGTTGGGAACTAAAGTCCAGCCTACGGCGTGACATGAACAGAAGATTGCCACATGAGGCCACATGTCAACCGCGTGTTAAGTCTAGCTGACGATTGTGGTTACATTTGCAACCTTTTTGAGTGCCATTGTTAAGCATTTATGAAATAGTTACCGTAAAGACAGTTAGAAAATTAAGATTTATTAGAAACTCCTAGTTAGAAGATATTTTTTGTAGTAGAAACTCCTAGATATTAGATATTTTTTGGAATAGTTTCTTCTAGAATATCCTAGTGTAGTATCTTGAATAAATATCTTGTAGAATTATCTAGCTATTCTAGAGTAGTAGAAGATAAAGATCACTAGATTTTTCTTGTAGATGTATCTAGAAGATATCTAGAATCATCCATACACTAGTATAAATAGGAGGCACATTGTGCATTTGTAACCATCCAGAAAAATTGAAAACACTCAATAAAAGTTTCGGCTTCTCTTTTTTTCACTGTAGTCTTTTTTGTAGCAATTTACAGTAGCATCATTTTCACTGTTTCAACTTGTTTTTCAATCTTTCTTTCCCTTCTTTTGACATGGTATCAAAGACCATTTCTTACGGGATCTGAATCTGTTTTTTTGTTGATTGACTCATCTTATTTTTGGCTCCTTTTTCTTGGTTCTCTTTGCTGAAAACATGTACCAGAAAATCAACCAACAACAAGTCCTTCAATTTTCTCGGGGGAGAATTACCATATTTGGACCATTAAAATGAAGGCTTATTTGAAGGCTCTCAACTTGTGAGATGTTGTTGAGAGAGGAGAACCTGCGGTCCATCCATTGAGAGACAATCCAACTCTCAATGATATCAAAAAGCATGATGAGTTGATGACTAGATCTCCAAAAGCTCTCAGTTGCATAAATTCAAGTTTCACGGAAGTGATGTCTACAAGGATTATGGCTTGTGAGACAGCCAAAAAAGCCTTGGATAAGCTAAAGTTGGAGTTTGACGGCAACAACAGAGTTAAGTCTGTTAAGGTCTTAGCTTTGAAGAGGGAGTTTGAGCTCTTGAAAATGAAGGATTCGGATAGTGTGAAAGAATACTCTTCTAAGCTGATGGATATTGTGAACCAAATAAGGATACTTGGTGAAAACTTTTCAGATTAGAAGGTTGTTGTTGAGAAGATCATGGTCAGCCTTCCGGACAAGTTTGAATAAAAAATCTCTGCTATTGAAGAATCTTGAGACACTACTCTTTCAATAGCTGAGCAGATTTGTAAATTGCAAATCCAAGAGCAACGGGTAACTATGAGAAATGAAAGGACAGTCGAAGATGCCTTTCAAGTAAGGCATATATTCAAGCAACAAAAGGAAGACAGAAAAGTCTCTTCAGACCAATCTGGAGAGGTGAAATCTGGTGGATACAAAGGTGAATCATTGAGGAGAGAAAAATTTCTACCTTATGGTATTTGTAAGAAACAAACCACTTGGAAAAGAATTGTTGGCAGAAGTCCAAGAGGTATCCTATTCAATGCAGATACTGCAAAAAGTATGGGCACATTGAGAAGTATTGTAGGCAAAAGCAAACTCAAAGTGGTCAGTCTTCCCAACGAGTAAATTTAGCGGAAGATCACCAAGTTGAAAACATAGAGGAGGAGATATTCATGGCTTCGCACACATCACATGTTGATCGATATAATTGGTATGTCAATAGTGCGTGCACAAGACACATGTCGATTGAAGAAAACCTGTTTGTTAGCCTGGACAGGTACGATAGGACCAAAGTGAAGCTTGGAGATGGTGCGCTGGTGCAAGCTCAAAGAAGAGGATCAGTGAAATTCCCTACGGACAAAGGTATGAAAATCATAAACGATGTGTTTTATGTGCCAAGCCTAACTCTAAACTTGTTGAGTGTTGCTCAGTTGCTTTACAATAATTATTCACTTACTTTTAAGGATAAAAAATATGTCATTTATGATCCTAAAGATTGTGAAGTAGCTAAAATTAGCATGATTGGTAATTCCTTTCCAATTTTATGTTATTCTACTAAAAGTTGCTCTTTCAATGTTGAAATGAGTGATACTTGGCTTTGGCACAAAAGATTCGGTCATTACAACCTTAGTTCATTGGTGTATATGCAATCTAAGGGTATGGTGCTTGATGTACCCAAAATTGACATGTGCCGAGATGTTTGTGAGTTATTTCAATTTGGTAAATTGCATAGACAATCCTTTCCTAAAGAAAGTCTTTGGAGGGCGAAGAAAAAGCTAGAGTTGGTTCATACAGATATATGTGGACCAATGAGGACGGCTTCTTTGAGCGGGAATAAATATTTTATTCTTTTTATAGATGATCAAAACTCAAATGACATAGGTCTATTTTCTAAGTAGATAAATTCAGGTGTTCTCTGATTTCAAAGAATTCAAGGTTATGGTAGAAAGGGAGAGTGGCTGCCGGTTGAAGTATATCAGGTCAGATAATGGAACTGAATATACTTCGCATCAGTTCAACAAGTATTGTAAAGATGTGGAAATTCAATAACAATTCACTGTTAGCTACACTCCAGAACAGAAGGGGGTTTCTGAGAGGAAGAACAGAACAGTGATGGAGATGGCGAGATGCATGTTGGCAGAAAAGAAGATGCCTAAATATTTTTAGGCTAAGGCAGTCAATACCGTCATCTATTTGCTGAACAGATTACCAACTAGAGCACTCCAAGACATGACGCCATTTGAAGCATGGAAAGGTATAAAGTCGTCTGCAAGACACTTAAAAGTCTTTGGTTCAGTCTGTTATGCACATGTTTCAGATGCTAAAAGTGGCAAATTGGATAACAAGGCAGAACTCTGTATTTTGTTGGGCTATAGCACAGCCGTAAAAGGGTACCAAGTGTATAATGTTCGTACGAAGAAGGTGTTTATCAGTAGACATCTTGCGGTGAACAAGTCTAGCCACTATGATTGGGATCGAGATATTGTTGTAAAGAACCAAGATGGGAGTACTTCAGTTGCAGCTCAAAATCCGCAGACAAGTGATATTTTTTCCAGTCTTATTGCTGAAGCAGGACACTTTTCAAATGTTGAATTGACAACTGATTCTCCAGTTTTGAAGACCAGATCACTAACTAACTGAAGTTTATGAGCAATGTGATTTTGCTCTCATCCAACCATCTTCCTTTGAAGAAGCAGCGGGACATAAAGCTTAGATTTTTGCAATGGAGGAGGAGCTTGCCATGATTATTAAAAATGATACTTGGGAGCTGGTTGATAGGCCCGACCAAAAGAACGTCATTGGTGTCAAATGGGTCTATAGAACAAAGTCTTCAAACATAAAGCCAGGCTTGTAGTAAAAGGTTATTCCTAACAGCCTGGAGTGGACTTTGGAGATACGTTTGCTCCTGTCGTAGGCATGAAACAGTAAGATTTCTAGTCGCTCTTGCAGCACAATACAAGTGGAAAATTTATCATTTAGATGTCAAATCTGCATTTCTAAATGGATTTCTAGAAGAAGATATTTATGCTAACAACCTGAAGATTTTATAGTTGCAGGTGAAGAAGACAAGGTGTATAAGCTTAAAAAGGCTCTCTATGGCCTTAAACAGCCTCCGAGAGCTTAGTATAGTAGGCTAGATACTCATTTGTTGTCTCAAGGCTTCAACTGAAGCCTACATGAGCCTATTTTATACTTCAAAAGGCAAGCTGATGGGAAGTTAATTGTGATATTTGTTTATGTTGATGATTTGATGATCACAGGTGAAGATTCTCTTGAAGTTCAAGAAGTCAAAAATACGATGCTAAAAGTTTTTGAAATGTCTGATCTAGGGGAGATGAAGTTCTTCCTGGGAATGCAAATTTCTCAATCTTTTGAAGGAATTTTCTTGTCCCAAAAGAGGTATGCCCTAAATCTCTTAAAAAGGTTCAAGCTTGATAAGTGCAAACCTGTTGCAACTCCACTTGTTGTGAATGAAAAGTTAATGAAAGAAGATGGAGAAGAGCGGGCAGATTCAAAACTTTATAGGAGCCTTATTGGAAGCTTGTTGTATCTGACTGCTACCAGGCCAGATGTGATGTTGCAGCTAGTCTACTGTCCCGATATATGCAATGTCCCAGCACAAAGCATCTTGGAGCTTCTAAAAGGGTGTTGAGGTATATTAAAGGGACAACTGATTATGGCATTTGGTAGAGAAGTGTGGAGAATGGAGTTCTTATTGGCTATTCAGATAGTGATTGGGGTGAATGTTTGGACGATTATAAAAGCACATTTGGTTATTCTTTTTCGTTTAGTCCAGGCATTTTTTCTTGGAGCACAAAGAAGCAAGATATTGTAGCTCAATCTTCAGCTGAAGCCGAGTACCGAGTATATGGCTGCTACATCTGCTACAAATCAAGGAATTTGGTTAAGGAAAACCTTGTTTGAATTGGATCTTTTGCCAGAAGAACCAACAGTGATCTATGTGGACAATAAATCAACCATTGCTATGGCTGAAAATCCAGTGCAACATGGAAGGACGAAGCATATCAACATCAGATTTCACGCTTTGCGAGATGCCGAGAAGAATGGTGAAGTTAAGCTGGTGCATTGCAGAAGTGATGAACAACAAGCTGATATTCTAACCAAGGCTCTTCCCACAAACAAGTTTGAGTTTCAAAGGTCGTTGCAGGGAGTTTCAAAGAAAAGTCTTAAGGAGTTTTAGAAAATTAAGATTTATCTAGAAACTCCTAGTTAGAAGATATTTTTTGTAGTAGAAACTCCTAGATATTAGATATTTTTTGGAATAGGTTCTTCTAGAATATCCTAGTGTAGTATCTTGAATAAATATCTTGTAGAATTATCTAGCTATTCTAGAGTAGTAGAAGATAAGGATCACTAGATTTTTCTTGTAGATGTATCTAGAAGGATATCTAGAATCATCCATACACTAGTATAAATAAGAGGCACATTGTGCATTTGTAACCATCCAGAAAAATTGAAAAAACTTAATAAAAGTTTCAGTTTCTCCTTTTTTTCGCTGCAGTCTTTTTTGTAGCAATTTACAGCTGCATTATTTTCACTGTTTCAACTTGTTTTTCAATCTTCTTTTGACAAAGACTTGTAGGATGTTTGGTCAAGCTTATACAATCAACTGATTTTGAAATTTGCTTTTTAGAAAAACATGTTTGGTGTGAAATAATGTGTGTTTAACCAATAAATATTAAAAGCACTATGAGCAGCAATAAATGTTTGACCAAGCTTTTACAAAGTGCTTCTAAATGCATTTTTCTCAAAAGTGCTTTTGGAGAAAAACTACTACTTTTAGCTTCTGGCAAAACACCTACTACACTCCAAATACATTTATTTTCTGTCAAAAGCTTAGCTGAACACCTTACTTTTATAAAGTACAAGAAATTTTTTGGAAAAATCAAGCACTTCTGACCGCAAAAGCTTAACCAAACAAGCTATTAGTTTTGATGAAAATTGATCTAGTTCTCTTTGAGAGACTTGATAGCTTAGTGAAACTTTTGTAAATTCTTTTGAATCTTACCTTTACTTAATATTCCACCTAGATAAATCAGAGGGACTGCATCTTTTTTGGTACGTGAGTTGCAAACGAGGCTCATCTAAGAGTTAGGTGCATGTTTTGGTTTCAATTGATTGAATGTTTAAGCTATTAAGAGCTTTAACTGTCAATTACTTCCATACTTCTGTTTATCTTTATCTTTTAATTTCTTGTTCTTAGTTTAGGGTTTTCATTTTCATATATATATTGCATCATTTGGCATCAGAGTTGAGTGTAAAATTGCTCCCACAAATCTGGTCTTGGGGTTGACAAAAATCAGATCTGAAAAAATTCAAAAATTTGTTGTATTTTCTGGTGTTAGTTGACTCTAGATCAGAAATTTCAAGTTATTTGGAGTTGATTTGAGGCATCCACCAATTTAGGGTTGAAGAGCATCGTTATGGGGAGTGTTGATTGTCAGGCCAAGAATCAAAAGTTTGGAAAAATGTGAAGTTGCTCGGAGAAATTTGAAGATTTGAATGTTCATCGTGTTCTTTGTGATCTTCGAAGTTTCTTGGTGAATGAGAAGTAAAAAGAGACAAGTTAAAATCTAAAACCTCAATTGTAAGTTTGGGAAAAGATCTTTTTAAGATCCAATAGGGGTAAATACCAAGTGAAATGGTCCAGAGAAGTCACAAATATAGAATTTGCAGCCCAAAATTTGAGGAAGAAAAATCAGAAACGTCAACCTTTATTGGTTCCACATACGGTTAGGGTACAGACTGCAAAAGTCATGTTTAAACCGTAAATCGAGGCACAAGTGAAGAACTAGGCATGTTTTGAAGTATGATTTCCCCATATGGGATATGAATTCCACATACAGACCATAGGTCTACCGCATCTAGGAGTCAAGAATATAGAGTTCTGCATGTTTTGAAGTATGATTTCCCCATACGGGATATGAATTCCACATACAGACCATAGGTCTACCGCATCTAGGAGTCAAGAATATAGAGTTCTAGAAAGCTATAGTGATTCACCTATGGAACAACGTACAGTTCGTACATTCAGCATACGAACCGTAAGGCAGAAGCTCCTCTGTAACTTGCAACATATGGACTGTACATGGTACCGTAAATGCCACATACGTATTTGGAACCTGTCAACCGAGATCTACTGCCTTAAATGTTCTCCCACCTCTTCTTTCACTTTCTTTGACCTTCTAAGCTAGTTAATATTAGTAATTGATCTTACTTACGACTAATCAGTTCATGCATTCAAAATAATTTCCGTATTAGTACTTCGTTGTTTAATTTCTTGGCTCAAGCCCATTAGTTTTTATTGAGTTATATGTTGATCATCCAACAAAAATCCATTCTAACCGAGAGTAACAATTGTAAATCTTGTGATTCACCGGATCAAACAAGTTTCATCATCGGTCAAACCAATCGATAGATCACTTAAAGGTGTATAAATACGGGAGACTGTGAGGTTACTTTAACTAACATTGTTTGCTTGTTTTGTTGAGTGTTTTAATAAGATACAATAGTGATGGATGGAGAAACATTAATTTTTACCTAGGGAACAACACTTGATAATGTGATGCGTACATTAGTCACCATGAATACACGGATTGATGTGCTGGAAAGCAATAGTGGGGGAATTTCACCTCAAGTTCAGTATAGGGCAGCCACAAGTGTCATACCTTAATAGTTTTTTTACCTATAAAGTAAGAAGATTGCGAATAACTCAAATAACAAGTCATTGTATTACATATTTATTATTTGAAAGCACCGTGTGGGTGAATATCATTTAACATTTCTTTTTAAAATACTTAATTAGCCCTTTTTACATCTTTCACTTATTATTGGTCTTCATATTATATCCATACGTCTCAAAATAATTGTTATTTGAAAGTAAATTATTGTGTTTTATTATCTCAAAATTACTGTGGGGGTTCTAATAAAGTTTATTGATTATTTTCTTTCAGGGACGTAGATTGCATAGTCCGATAGTAATATATTTACAAAAATGTGATTCTTTTATTATTTGAAAGTTAAGATGTTAAGAGTTGATTTGCATCTCATAGTAGCTATTATAGCATTTCTTTATTTTTACTTGTAAAATTATATTAGAAGTTTATTTTCTATGAGTTTGTTTAATGTTTTTAATTGTTTTAGCTATGAACTTGCTATTATAACATTTCTTTATTTTTTATTTTTTTAAACACTATTTTACAATATTATAAATTAAAAATTTTAAGATCCATAGGGCTTACGTCCCATTGCCTTAGGGCTTACGGCTCGCCCCAGGTTAAGTAAAACGCTCCGCCTCAAACCCCAGACTTTTTAAACACGAACGGTGAACAAGTGGGGAGAAAAAAATTTGAAGGGAGACTTCGAGGTGGAGGAGGAAAAAATGGGGGATTCCAATGGGCAAGACAGAGAGGTTACAAAGGTCATGAATGTCAAGATTACAACTATGGAGATGACCAATTTGGGAACCAAGGAAATGTTAGATAGCGTGACCAAGGCATCAACACCATCAAGGTCACTCGTCCCATCTTCAGAGGAAGTAGTGAGCCGAAGAATATCATAATTGGGTGATGCAGTGTGATTGAGTTTTCCAAACCAATGACATGTCCAAGCTAAAGAAGGCCACTTATGCAATTCCCCTACTTGAAGGGTTTGCTTCAACATGGTTGGAATCCGAGGAAAGGCTTAGAAGAGGTCAAGGTCTCGTTGACATTTCTACTTGTGGGAACTGAAATTGATCATGGAAAGAAAATATGTCACTGGATGATACAGGCAAGATCAACTCAAGAGTGTGCACATTAAAGCAAGGCTCAAGTGTAGAGGAATGTAAGCTGAATGACTTGTGAAAATGATGATAAACTTTGTAAAAGATAAGGTCTATATCATTACTCGGTTAAGAATCGTCTTGAATAGAGATGTTGCATCACAAATGAGGCTCCACAATCCAACCATAGCCAAAACCATTGCACTCGCCATTGAGGTAGAAAGAGCACTCAAGGAGGACAAGCTAGTCAAATCAAAGAGGAACTTAAATTCGTGGAGCAAGAACAAAAACAAAGGGTAAATTCTTCTTCAAATTGGACAAAGAATAGAGATACAAAGCCAGAATTCAAGAAGCCATTTAAGAGGAACAACCAAAATGAGACCCTCCAAAGAATGTGCAAAAGGAAGGAGGTAAAAAGCCCTAACCCAATAACCCTTCTTCTATTCAATGATTCAAATGCCAAGGATGGGGTCATAAAATGAGTGATAGATAGAGGTCCAAGGATGAACATTAGGGTAATCAAGAAGATGCCCAAGAAGAAGATGTTGATTTTGAGGATGATGAGGAATTTAAGCAAGAGGCTTTGACACAAGAATGGGAGATTATGGTGCCAAACTATGTAGTAAAAAAGGTCATGATTAGTCAAGCTATGGACGATCCAAGCTAAAGGGAAAATCTTTTCTACTCCAAGTATACCATATTAAGGAGTATGTTTGTGTGTAGAAGTTCTGCAAATATGGCAAGTGCAACCTTGGTGGATATTTTGATACTCTCAACTACCAAACATTCTACGCCTAACAAACTTCAATGGCTAAAAGAATGTGGGGGGTTAAAGGTACAAAGAAAAAATTTGATAGTTCAAGCTAGGAGACTACCAAGATGAAATCTTATGTCATTTGTAGTCAATGCAAGCTTGTCACATACTACTCCCTCCATTCCTTTTTATTTGCTTCACTTTGGTTGTGTTTATATTCATAAATACTAGTTCCTTTAATCTTTCAAGAATAGTTTGAACAAAATTTTCCATTTTTCCCTTGTTCAATAAATGTAACTATTATTGATTTGGAAAGAGATATAAAATTTAATTAGGGGTATAATAAGAGATTTATTAAGGGGCATGCACAATCTAAATAGAGCAAATAAAAAGGAAAGAAGGGAGTACTTGGAAGTCCTTGGCAATATGACCGTGCAACTAGGCATGATGGAAATTCTCCAAAATGGTCACTGATACACTCCAACCTATGACTTATTTGCAAGTTAGTGAGGTCTATCAAAAAATAAAGGATCTTAAGGAGAAAGGGAGTTAAAGCAGGAAGAAGTGAGAAGAGCACCAAGAAGGGCAGTGAGAAAAAAGAGTGAGTTTAGACAAAAGGGGCGGTCCTCTTTTCAAGTTACAAAGAGATAAGGAACGAGATCGAGGAGCAAGGTTGGGTGATCCTTAGCATGAATTGGGATTACTCTTTACACACTAATAAACTAACATCGTTTTTGCCTAGTTCTTTTTATTATCTTTTATAGGATTATAAGCAGATGTTTCCAAATGAGCTCCTCGAGGGATTGCCAACCATTTGAGGGATTGAACACCAAACTGACTTTGCACTGAATTCTTAATTACCAAACAAGGCATCGTAAGTACCTAGTTGAAATTCTTGGGCTTTGTTATATGCTCAAGGGCGTTGAGGTGGATAAATTCAAAATAGAAACAATTTGAAATTGATCAACTCTCAAAACCATAGGTGATGTTCAAAGTTTATATGGACTTGCTAGTTTTTGTTGGCAGTTGATTAAAGAATTTAGCACTAAAGTTAACTCTTTAATTAAGGTAATCCTAAAGATAAACCTTTTTTAGGGCAGGGAGCAAGCAAAGGCCTTTGAGACCTTGAAAGATACGATTAACTCTCCATTGTTACAACTACCCAATTTTGAGAAAATATTTGAAGTTGAATATGATGCTAGCAAAGAAGGTATTGATGTCATTTCAATGCAAGACCATAAACTAATTGTCTATTTTATTGAAAAGCTTTAAGGTTGCAGTTTTGAATTATTTTACTTATGATCTTAAATTGTATGCTTTGATTTGAGCATTGAGTAATTGGCAGCATTACTTGTGGTCAAAAGAGTTTGTATCCGAATCGATTGTGAACACTTGAAACATCTTAGGACCCAAGGGAAGTTGAACAAAAAGCATGTTAAATGGGTTGATTCCTTGAACCTTTCCCTTACGTAATTCAATGCAAGGAAAAATGTTATGGCAGATGCCTTGTCACGAAAGCACGTTTTTGGTTAATATTGTCTCTAAGATGATGGGTTTGAAAGTCTAAAGACATTATACCCCAAAGACCCCATTTTAGCTAAAATCTTTCAAGATTGTGAAGAATGAAAAAGGGAAAGGTGGCCTAAGGAAAGACCCTCTACTCCCTATTCCAAGTTAAATGGTTTCATGTTTGGACAAGATATTTCTTGTGCCCATGACCTCATGGAGGGTACTCTATGTGAGTGACGCATATGATAGGTGTCTAATGGGTCATTTTAGTATTGATAAAACTTCATGGATTTTGAGGAACAATTTTATTGACTTAAAATGGGAAATGATATTGCTAAAATTTGTGGTCAATATGTTGAAGATAAAAGTGCAACGAATGGGAAAGGGAAAGGTGGCCTAGGGAGAGACCATCTGCTCCCTATTCCAAGTTTGATGGTTTCATGTTTAAGGACAAGAGATTTTGTGTGCTCATGAGCTCATGGAGGGTACTCTTTGTAAGTGAGGCATATGATAGGTGTCTGATGGGTCATTTTAGTATTGAAAAAATTTCGGGATTCTTGAGGAACAATTTTATTGGCCTAAAATGAGAAATGATATTGCTAAAATTTATGGTCGATATGTTGAAGGTGAAAGTGCTAAATCTAGACTTTTCCCCATAATTTGTATACCCCACTCCCACAACTCAAGACCTTGGCTTGACATATTTATAGATTTTGAATTGTGCTTTTCAAGAGGAATTTTGTGGTTGTTGATTGATTCTTAAAGATGGCTCATTTTATTGCTTGACATAAATATGGTGAAGCTTCACATATTGCATCTTTGTTTGTCGAAAATATGGTCAAACTGCATAGTATCCCAACGACCATGGGAGTGAGAAGGAATCTAAGTTCTTTAGCCACTTCTGAAAGAATTGTGGGGTCGACCTGAAACTAAATTGTTGTTTTCTACTTTTTGTCACATCTAAAGTAATGGTCAAACCGAAGTTGTGAATAGTACTTTGGGTCCTATTCTTTGGGGTCGTTTGGTTGGGAAAGAGTTATTCCGGGACAACTAATCCCGGAATTAGTTATCTCAAGATTAGTTATCCCACCATATATACGGGATAGCTTATCCCATCACTACGGTATAAATGGTGGGATAATCTCGGTACTAACAAATACCTCACACCAAACATGGGATAAAATAGTCCTTCATTTCATTTTATCCCAGAACTATTTATCCCTTATACCTCATACCAAGAAGCTAATATCTTGGCAATAATGGAATCATCCACAACATGTCTCCATCTGAGGTTGTTCATGGATTTAATCCACTAACCCCTCTAGATGCCAAGATGTTGTTTGAGTTCAGATGGAAACAAAAAGGCCGAAGCCAAGAAGTTGCATGAGATGGTGAACCTTCAACTTAAGAAGAAGAATCAAGACTTGGCCAAAAGGCAAACAAGGAAAGAAAAAGAGTTGTCCTTGTTCATGGGTTTGGGTTTGTGACCTTTCTCTTTTTCATGTGCAAGATAGTGACCCTTTGAATTTGAGGTCAAATTCTTTTTAGGAAGGGGGGAATGATGCAAGCCAAGTTGTATGAAGGTCATTTACAATGAGTCAAGTTCGAGATCTACTAATCCTACAAGGACTATTCATGAAGATGAAAATACTTGAGCATACTTTGATGCCATCATCCACATGGTTCCATGTCATGAAGACTATCTTGATGGACAAAATGGAAGGAGGGTGTGTTGACTCCACATGTGGAGCCACATACGGTCTGCATGATCAGCATACGAATCATATCATGGCCGCAAGTTAGGACTAGCCAGATGCGGCAGGAACAGAAGCCAAATAGAGGCTGCATAATCCACATATGACCCGTGCTCAGATCGTACGTCAGAACCTAAACATTGTCCATTCCAACTCTCAGAAGCTACGACAACAAATACATACGAGCCACAGAATTCACATACGGCTCGTACCTTATCCTGTACCTCATAAGTTGGGAACTAAGTCCCAGCCTACGGAGTGACATGCAGACTGCAAATGGCCACGACTGCATGTCAACAGCAATATAGCAGACTATTGCTATTATTTGTTTAACTTTTTGAGTGTCGCGTTCTTTATTCTCTTTGAGAAACTTGGGAGCCTGGTTAAGCTTTTATTGAATCTTGTTTGAGAGATTAGTTGCAAGGTGAATGTCAATTACCTTGAGGTTCATCTAAGAGTCAGGTACCTATTCTGGTTTCAGTTAATTGAAGGTTTAAGCTATTAAGAGATTTAATTTTTAATTAATTTCTTCCTTGTATCTATTTTTTATCCTTAATTTCTTGTACTTAGGATAGGGTTTTGTTTCCATACCCATATTGTATCAAATTCTAAGCAGGAGGAACCATTTAGTTGACAGGAGGGTCATAGAGGAATATGTATCAGAATTTTAACGTTGGCTTGGACAAACCACTAGTAATGTCAACATTTATAATTATGGTGACAAAGTACATTGATTAAGCATTAGAAACTCTCAATGCCTCCCCAATATCACATGGAATTATCAACACAGTATGATGAACCTTAATTTTATTTAAATTCTTCAAAAATAGTTTAAGGCGAAGTCTAATTCTTTGGAAGTCCTAATCAATTGTTTGTCTGCGCAAAGATATCAAAACTAGCCACCAAAGTGTCGTCAACAGTATTTCTCACAGTAACACTTAGTTCACGCAGGCAGATTAAACGCATAACAATGTACGAACATATATGTTCTGCAAAAGTTCATCAAATTGATTGAAATAAAGCATCTGGCTTGAAGTCAAACCTCCAACCAAAAAGTCCAGTTTTTATCGCCTGCACCACTTAATCTACATATATATGATGGCGGACCATTACCAGTCTTCACATGAGCTGTAAAACAAGTCTAGTAATATTAACAATGCTGCAGTAGGAAAAAAGGTCCACACTAAAAGCTATGAAAATAAAAACTACCTGGAAGAACGTTAGCTGCAAATGACCAGCTGGATAACGAACCAGTAATATTAAGGACTGCAACCCAGACTTCCTTCAAGGAACTGAAAGCAGACGAGAGAAACTATGAAGCAGCTTCAATTTAACGGGACAGAAGTTACCTATAAACAATAGTATAGGAAACCTTATCATATCTGAATTACAAAAATTAACATGAACTTCATCGTGTTTGTAGTCCAATCCATTTTTCGCAATAATTTCAAGCAATGTATATTGAAATGTCTGTGCACAATATTTCCAGAGTTTAAAGAAGGTAAAAATCAACTTTTGTGGTTCCACAAATCTATTCAACCTTAAAATGCTGACAAAATGGTGCGAATCATATCCAGCAACAAATAACAGCATAGTCTTGACATGAACTGCACAGGGAACTTTCGGTGATCACATTACTAATATCTGATACAGCCTATGAATAATCTACATCCGAACATGATTTGAACATTCGGGGCACCATATATCACACAAGTGCCATTACAGATAATGGTAACCGTATTCATTAACTAAAACAGGTTAAATAAGCGTGTGGATCCTCAGAGGTGAGAGCCATGTTTGTTTTTGATACATTATAAATATATTCAATTCATAACTAGGGATTATGGACCCCTGAACTCATAATTAAGAGTTTTTTGAAAAAAAAAAAAATTGGAACTGGTTCTTTAAGATTAACTTTTGAAAATGCCGGGATGAAGTAAGATTAACTTTAAAAATTCATCTTCTATGTAGTTCAGCTACATTTTTTGTGTCAATTCCAAGCAAAAAAGATAGAAAAATTTGTGTGGAAACAATATTTGCTCAGTCCAAAACAAGGAAAAATTAGTTCTATGACTCCACGGTGTTATACTCTATTAAACTTTAATACTGTCAAAATGATGACAATCATATCTTGCAACAAATAACAAACATCATTGTACCATGAACTGCATATTTCAGAGCATCTTTCTACATCAAAACATGAAAACATTCAAGCAACCACGGGATAACATAAAATGACATGACATAGAAACTTTGTAACCTTGAAGAAAATGGATCTCCACTTATTTAAACATATTCAATGATTGTGGATCCTTTTTATTTGGGCCATATACATCTTTGACACATTAAAATACATACTTTTTAACCTAGGACCGAGAACTCCTGAACACATTTATAAGATTCACTTTCGAAAATGTCAAACGAAGTAAATACATTAATTGTACTTATCCAAATTACCCGAGGGAGAACTCCAAGTAGATCCTACGCGAACCCCCATTCAAACTCTCTTGTGGCTTATTAGTTGTTAGATGTGGGAAATGATTGTATTCAGCCAAGACATCCGATCTTTTTGCGGGAAACTTCATGCATCTTGAAAACAGCGAAGAGATTGGAAAGATTCCCTGCAAAAGGGAGAAGGTTGTGTCACATGCCAAGACAATCTCATGAAGCAAGGAATATTATTTGAATTTCCAGTAGGACCAAAATTACTAATATATCAGAGTGCCACTTCAATACAACAGCAAAGCTGTAGAAACAAGTTGCACTTCGTCATGGTGCTCTGCTGTAACCCAGTTTACTCCTCCATCATATCCAAGAACATCTTCCATAAAAAATAACACATCATACGATATAGCTCTTGAGTAAACAAGATTTCAAACCCAACAGCTAAAGGATTCAGGGTGAGAGCACTTCCGCCTTCTCCGACTCATTTTTCCAATACAGAACTAAGGAAGTGCTGCAAAAACTGTACATACAGAAAGTATGCAGCCTAAGCATGTTACTACTAAAGGGCAGCAAGGACTGGATACAAGATGGAATATGCAGGACCACATCTAACCACTTCAAGACCTTTACAAAAGATGACAGGCCTATGTCCTGTTCCTTCTTTAGGAAAAAGCACACAAATATCATATGAAAATATGATTGGCTAGTCATGGTGAAAGCTTCAAAGTAGCTACCATCCAATCCTCTTGATGAGACTGCTCAACCGCATCAAAGGATAATTCTGTATCGATTTGCAGTACATTGGCCACTTCAGGGGCATGTTTGAAAACGAAAGGCAAAGTGTTGGAGTCAACAACGGCAAAATCGTAGGTAACTTCCTTTACTTGGCTGGCACCTGTAAAGACAGCATTACTTTATTAGTAAGAAACAACGGAATTTATCTGGAAGGACATGCAAGCAACAGATTAACTCCAAATGTTGTGCTGCATACTTGTACTATTAGATTACATCCTTGCACTATGTTTGGTTAGAATTAAAAGAAGGGAAGGAGGGAATTAAAAGATGGGGTTGCACCTTCCATGTCATCGTTTTAAGCCCCTCCGAAATTGGGGAAAAAAAATCTAAACGCAGAAGCTGTATCTTTTTTTTGTTCCAATCAAATCAGACAACTGGTTCTTTGATACCTGCATTCCAGATAGTATGCTGGAATATAACTCTTTTAGGTGCATCGGCACTGTACGGAAAGAATTGTGATGAAAGAGCCAAAGCGAGAACGCTGCTGTGTAGCAAAAATTGTAGTATAGGTGACCTGGTTAACCAGTGGCTGACAACAGGCAAAATAGGTCCAACGGACCAACTAGTCACCAGTCCAATTATTGCCGCCACTATAACATCAGGAATGAAGTACCCTGCAAAGAAAATGAGCTACTTATTATATTGTTAATGCATAAATGCTGAAATCCAAGCGCAATTTCATCACATAAAAAGGTCTTCACATAAGGAAACGTAATATCTCAACCCCATGTTTTGAGTATTTGCATCCCACTCATTGATTTGAGACTTCATGTAGGTTCATATAATGTTTTGGGACATGTTAGGTTGGTTCTTGTTGGGACCCCAGGAGTTCGGGTGCGTCTTCGGCAAGAAAACCACAATTTGGAATGTGCTAATTTTTGCCTGTTATTGATGCAGAGCATTGCGGTTGTGAGGCTCAGGGCCACAACCGCGCAGGGTGAATCCTTTTTGCTACGCGGTCGCGTGCACTTGTACCACATCTACACAGGGACCTTGCTGGATAGTTTTTCACAGTGCGTCACTAAACTTGGAGCAGGCTTAGTCAACTCCATCTCCAGAATTTTGCAGGAGGCCCACTATGGAAGAACATGGACAATTGGACATGCTTAGAAGGCCCGGATAGTAGTCGACACTTGGATAGTTTTATTTTAGACATCCCCGAAAGTGGGAGTTAAACTATATCTAGTTGTAGGAAGGTATTCCATTAGTCAGTTGTCCATGGAAGTGATTAGGGCTGGGTATAGAGCCGACTTGGCTCTAGGCTCGGCTCACATGTATTTAACTCGCTTAGCTCGCTCGGTTGAAGTTTGGCCAAAGCTCGGGCCCGATTGAGCCAGCTCAGCTCGACTCGATTGGCTCGCTTTGGTAATGTAATGATTACTTTAAAACTAAAATTCATTCATTAATCATAATAAAGTTAGAAAAATGTCAGTTTAATAATATTCTTTATTATCATTAGCTATAATTTTGTACTTTTTAAATTCATTTCATGCAATTAGTTTTTTTATATTCATTATTTATTTAAGATACTTTGTCGAACTACATATAAAAATTCAAATAAAAGTACATACATTATTTATTTAAGATTCTTTGTCGAACTACATATAAAAATTCAAATAAAAGAAATGTAACATTTTATGACCTTTTTTGAATTTACGATTGTTTTATTTTTGCTTTTTTATTTTTTACTTACAATTCTATTTTCTTTATATGACTTATGGGTGCCGTATTTATGTTATGTAATCTGCTTCTGTGTTTTACTATGTGTTTGTGTGGTATCTCGTGTCTTGAGCCGGGGGTCTATCGGAAACAGCCTTTCTACTTCATCAGAGGTAGAGGTATGGACTGCGTACATCTTACCCCCCCAGACCCCACTAGGTGGGAATACACTGGGTTTGTTGTACTTACAATTCTATTTTCTATTCAATATTAACTTATATCATTCAAACTGACCTATCCACCTCGCCTCTAAGGCAGTGGTATGTATTGCATACATCCTACCCTCCCTAGACCCCACTACGTGCAAATATACTAGGTATGTTGTTGTTGTTGTTGTCGTCGTCATTTGAATTGAATTCTAGTTTAGAGTATATTATATAAAATTAACTAAAGTTGAATGCAATTACCAATTTAAACTAATAATGATTATAACTCGAACAAACATATCATAATTTATCTTTTTTTAATGACGTAATACTCTACAGGCCTAAATATTAAAGAGTCGGCTTGGCCCAAGTCGGGCTCGATTGAGCTCGGCTCGGTAAAGCTAGGCTCGTACTCGGCTCGCTCAGCTCAACGCCCATGCCTAGATGTGATAAAGTGAATTTCTTCAACCCTTGATAGTGTAAACCCAAGGAGCTCAATCAATCAAGTTCAAGGTAATAGACATGCTATTCATAGTAGAAATTGTAAAAAGACAATAGATAACATGATTACTTTATATTGACATAGATTGAGTTTGTTTAATGCCTTAAGAAGAGTTATCTCATTCAATATAGACAACAACAACAACAAACTCAGTGTATTCCCACATAGTGGGGTCTGGGGAGAGTAAGATGTACGCAGTCCATACCTCTACCTCTAAAAAGTAGAAAGATTGTTTCCGATAGACCCCCGTCTCGAGACACAGAATACTAAATAAATTCATAGTAAAGCATGGAACAAGATAGCATAACATAAATACGACACCCACAAGTAATAGAAAACAGAGAAAAGTAAACAGATTCGTAATAAAGCATGAAACAAGGTATCATAAAAAGAATAATAACCCCACCAAGTAATTCCCTACACTAGCGACCCAAACTAACCCTAGCCTTCTGCCCTAATTCGCATCCTCCAGATCTTCCTATCTAGGGTCATGTCCTCAGTGAGCTGTAACTGCTCCATGTCCCGCCTAATCAATAGATAAACTTTGAGTAATCGAAATAAGGTGACAAAACTATCATAGAAAATTATATTTAGTTCACATCAGTGTTTTAAAAAGTAGGAATGCGAGGCGAGGCGTAAGTCTCGTATATCTTCAGTTGTATAATTTATTACTAAGCAAATAAGCAAAAGTAAATTTTTCAATAATTTTACAAATAAATTCAAACAAATCTGTTAGAATAGGGTTAGGAACAAGAATAGTATATAGAATCCTACTTGGAAAAGGATTGAAATGTAGTGTTCTAGTTAGAAAAGGAATCTAATGTAGTTTCTATAAATAGGGTTTCAACGTAACAATTCAATACTCCCTCTGTTTCAAAAAGAATGACCTACTTTTCTTTTTAGTCCATTTCAAGAAGAATGACCCCTTTCCTTTTTTAGGCAATATTTTAGCTTCAACTTTCCACAGCATGTTTAAGACCACAAGGTTGAAGGGCATTTTGGTGCATTTGACATAACTTTAATTTTGGACCACAAGATTCAAAAGTCTATTATTTTCTTAAACTTCGTACCAAGTCAAAATAAGGCATTCTTTTTGAAACGGAGGGAATAATATTCACCTTTTATATTTCTAATATGGTATCAGAGCCTCTATGATCTTGCTAGAAAATCAAAAAGCTTCCGCTATCGGCAGGCGGCTATGACCCATATAAGCCGCCTATCTGGCCAATGATTATGTTAGAAATGTAGATCACCGCCAGGAGGAGAAAAACGCTTCAGCTTCTTCAATGTTGAATATTACGTTTTTTGGTTAACCGAATTAAAATATTCAAAAACCAAATAACTGAATTTTTAAAAATTAAAAACGAAACCGACAGAACATACCAAAAAACTGAAGCCAAATTTAAAATAAGTTCGGCTCGGTCGATTTTTTCTGTTCAAACCGAAATATGCCCAGCCCTACTGGCACCAGATGGAAATAATTCTGGAATATGGCAATTATGGAAGTTTCAAGAAGGCAAAAAATAAGAGTACACATTCCAAAATTAAAAGAACTTTTATCACATGCTTTAATTGGGTCGTTACTAAGAGAGATGAATTTCTAAAGCAAGATAGCAGGACATGAAAAAAAAATCTAGTCTAATGGAGATTCAGTGCATAAATTAAGCATTTCAGCATGAAGTAATAAAGGCAATCTGCACTATTAGTCTTAAGGAATTCAACTGCAATTGTTGCAACTTGATCTAAAATACCAATTCAACTGCAAGATTTTGACTCGGTTTTAGTTAAGTCAACCTTCCATGCCATTTTCTAATGAGTTGCACAATGTTAATCAAGGCCACTAATATGTAGTTCAACCTGTATCAGTATGCCAATATATATACGTGGAACGTAAGGCTAGCATGCTGAAGTCATTATATATAACCTCAATGGCAGTGTCAATCTTCTAGAAAAGTGCACAGATTTATCAATTAATCATCAAATGTTTGGCATGTATGCCCCAAAAATATCTAGTCTAGAGACAAAACCAGAAGCACTAACCAAAAGGAGGGGGAAGTGAGCCTGTCATACCCATTTTTCAATCAAAAAAAGCAACAAGAAATCCACCAAAATACACCACGTACATTAAGCAAGGAATGAGAGGGACCATATTTTTGACAAGTATACTCAGTCAAATATCTGCTCTAGAAACCAGGTCAGAAATACTAACCAAAAGGAGGGGGAAGTGAGCCTGTCATGCCCATTTTTTCAATCACAAAAGCAACAAGAAATCCGCCAAAATACACCGCGTACATTAAACAAGGAACTAGAGGGATCACATAACATGCAGTCGACCTGACAAAAACAACTTTTGATCACTAGAGTACATTAAATTAACTGAGCGCAACAGATTTGAACATCAGTGAAACAGATATACCTAAATGATCCGACAACAAAGGACTTCATAGACAGGCGAAAGGAAATCCAAGCAAGAAGCATGAACGCTGACATTACAAATGTCAAGAAACCTCCACTCAGCCCAGCAACAAGGTAAGCCTGCTTTTTCATTTTTTAATCAAATAGAACATACACATATTTTGCCAAGTTTTGCAAAACTGAGGTGACGAAGCCTATCTACCGCAAAAGAAGAATATGAAATGCAGATTAACTTACAGAAAAAAAAGTACGCACCAATGTTAAAATTGAATACAACCCAAATGCTCCCCAAAATCTAGCTTCAGAAACTAGTTCCTGCATAATGTCAAACAGAAAAAGAAAAAAGAACTTCAAACATTGACATGATCTTTGCAATAAAAGAACAAATCTTTTGAACTCCACACACCATTTTGGTAATAAAAATTTAAGAAGCATAATGAGGCACTCAATGCACAGTTTATATAATTATAATGGAACAGAATTCGAAGATGAAAGCAGCACTTGACAATTCAGATTTACCACCCATCCAGCCACCCCACCCCAAGGGGCACGGGCAATAAAATCCTCGTCCAGCATTAACTGACAAGATTAAGAGGTGTTATATAACTTAGAATTTTTGTTTCTCCCTATCCCTCAATTCCCATTCCTAGTACTCATCACAAAAATGTAATCACCAAACTCCTTATTTTCAGTATTTGGATTCTAATTTATGTTTCAAGCATGTGTGGAAATTCATATTATGTTTTATGACTTATTGGTATGACTTGGGTGAAGTTCCAGGGTCAGATGTGATTTGGAACATAAAATCCTTGGAAAAACTACTGGTGGCTGGAGGGCTTTTGCGGCCAGGGGAACCGCGATCCCAGTGCAAGTTGACTAGCTGAGGGCGTTGACCTTTTCGCTTTGGGGATTCGGTTCTCTTTCGCATTCAATGGAGCACCATCGCAGAAATAAGGGAGTTGATCAGGGTTCTCTGGTGAGCACGATCACGGGCCTTGCAACACTTCTGCAAAGAATGATGGGTCGGGATGCGTCAGCATTCGCTATTGCTTGGAATGAAGAATGATTGGCCACTTTGTGAAAGAAACTAGTGTTTCTATCCCCTTTCTTGAGCCAAAGAGCTCTGGACCTCTGTTACAATTCTATTTCTTCATTTTTGATATGTTCTTAATAGTCCTCCCTTCTGAGCATATTCCTCCTAGGTGGGATTTCTATTCTTCTGCACAACATCTAATGTAACCAGATGGTTTAATTTGAACCTTCTGGATACTCAATTTTCCTTTTCTGCTCTTGCTCAATCCCTTTAGCTTGCCATTTAAGTGTTGTAAGTTTACATGATATAATAACATTGTTGTAAACTCAAAATTAGACCACCATTCTCTAAATCTGACCACAAAGCCTTCAATTCTAAAAGCAACTGGTTACATTGATAATCACCAATTATCAAACTTGAAAAACAACTTGTGATCTCAAACACCACATTGTAGTGATACTGGGCAATGGTCAGAACCAATCCCCTATAGAAGAATTTGATGAATATTTCTAAATTTGGCATCCCATTCTTCAGATATAAGAACTCTATCAATTCTAAAAGCAGCTCTGTGATCGTCTCCCTTGAACTAAAGGTGCCCCCTACAAGTTGAGGATCCAACAATCTCATATCCTTGATTAAATTTGAGAACTCCTCCACAGCTGAAGATCTTCTGTTATAGTTCCTCTTTCTGATAGAAATCTAGTGATTCTGAAATCCTCACAAATAGCCGAAGGACCATTAATTAGAATCCTTACAGCTCTTATCTCCCCCCAGATATTTATCCTTTCATTTCTGCAATTCAGAGCATACACCCCTGTTATGTTCTCCTACTGTGTATCAAGGGCAGTCTCAATAGCCACAACAACATGAATTTGCCCTTAAGACTTGGATGAGTGATGTGAGATGGAACATATTAGGAAAAATTGTCCCCAGCATCAGCAAGGTGCTAGTCATACTATTACTCAAGCTTACGCTCAAATTACATCGGCTTAGGAAAAATTGTCCCCGGCATCAGCAAGGTGCCAATCATACTAATACTCAAGCTCATGCTCAGAATACATCGGCTACGCAGCCAGTTAGAGGTGCTCCTCAACCAGGTAAAGGTGTGATAGAGGTGATGCTCAAACGAGAGGGGACAACCCCGTTTTTATGCTTTTCCTGCTAAGTGGAACGTTTAGGCATTCAATGTAGACGAGAGGAGATAACCCCGTTTATATGCTTTTCCTACTAAGCGAAATGCTGAGGCATCAATTGTTATGAACAACAACAACAACCCAATGTATTCCCACAAAGTGGGGTCTGGGGAGGGTAAGATGTACGCAGTCCATACCGCTACCTCCGAAGAAGTAGAGAGGTTGTTTCCGATAGACCTCCAGCTCAAGATAAAGAATAGTAAATAAAGGGCGGGGGGGGGAGGGGGGGGGGGGGGATGGGTGACATAAAAGAAAATCAAGAATAAGAAATGATAAAAATAGTAATCGTAGAAATACGAAATATGAGAAAATAATGGCGACACAAAATAAGACAAATAGGAACTAAGACATAAGAAAAAGGGCACCCACCTATGTACACAGTCTTAGGGTTACTTCCCCGGCTACACAAGATCACTCCTAACTGCATGCTACAACCCACACACTCACACTAGCCTACTACCCTTATCCGCGCCCTCCACACCTTCCTATCTAGGGTCATGTCCTCAATCAGCTGAAGCTGCTCAATGTCATTCGTAAGCATCTCCCTCCAGTATTTCTTCGGCCTACCTCTACCCCTCCTGAGCCATCCAAAGCTAGCCTCTCATACCTATGAACTGGGGCATCCACGCCCCTCCTCATCACATGCCCAAACCATCTCAACCTTCCTTCCCACATTTTGTCCTCCACCGAAACCACTCCCACCTTCTCCCGGATAATCTCATTCCTTACTCTACCCCCTATAGTAAGCCCACACATCCAACGCAATATTCTCATTTCCGCCACCTTCAATTTTTGGATGTGGGGGCGCTTGACTGGCCAACACTCCGCTCCATCAATTAGTAAGAACACGTGTATTATTTCAATATGTAAATGGGATGCTTATATACTATTTGACTTTTTTCTTATCTGTGTTCCTAGTTCATTTTGGGCTTGTGTAAGTCATGTGAGCATCTTGATAATTCGTTTATGTTTCTAACCGGTGGCGCTTCTACTGTGGTAGATCGGGCCTATCAGTCATGCTTGGTTACGGTTCATGGTTGTGATACGTTGGTAGATTTATTGATGCTTGATATGGATGATTTTAAGGTTATTCTAGGTATGAACTGGTTGGCGGTGTGTCATATGATATTGGATTTTCACACCAAGACAATTTAGCTATTTGAGGTACACTAGTGTTGAGCGGAGGCGTTCACTTAGCACACCCACAAGAAAAGTGATCTCTTTTGTAAAGGTGTGGTGCATAATGGGTAAAGGTTGCTTGGCTTATCTTTCTTTATTTCAGGATACTAGATTTGAGATTCCGACACCTGAGATGTTGACAATGGTTAGTGAGTTTTTGGATGTGTTATTGCAAGACTTACCAAGTATTCCACCTGATTGTGATATAGATTTTGGTATTGGTACACTACCGGATACTCAAACTAATTTCTCTTCCACCTATTAGATAGATCCTGCAGAGCTGAAACAGTTGGTTTAACAGTTATTGGGTTTGTTGAACAAGGGTTCGATTAAGCCTAGAGTTTCATCCTTGGGTGCTCCAGTTCTGTTCGTGGAGAAGAATGATGAGTCTATATAGATGTGCTTTGACTATAGACAGTTGAACAAAGTAACCATAAAGCCCAAGTTTCCATGGTCGAGTACTGATGACTTGTTTGACTTATTGCAGGGTGCTATATTATTTTTCTTAGACTGACATGAGGTCTAGGTATCATCAATTGAAGAAAAGGGAATCAAACATTTTGAAGACAACTTTTAGGACTTGTACGGGAATTACAAGTACCTTGAAATACCTAGTGTTCAAGCTCTATCTTGATTCCCTTGTAATTATATTCATTAACAATATCTTAGTGCACTCCCACAACAAAAAGGAAAACGAGCAACACTTGATAACAGTGTTACAAACACAACAAACACACGCTTCATGCAAAGTTTTCTAAGCGTGAATTCAGCTTGACACGTTTGTCTTCTAAGGCCATATGATATCTAGTGAGGGTACAAAGGTGGATATTAAGAAGATTGAGGCAATTCAAGGTTGATGAAGGCCCATTATACCTAAGTAGATACATAACTCTTTAGGCTTGGCGGGGCATTACACATGTATTATGGAGGACCTTCATATGTAGCAGCCTTATTGACTTGTACAACCCTAAAAGGGGTTAAGTTCAAATGGTTGGGTGAATGTAATGGTTTTTGTGTTGACATTACCTCCAGAGTTGAGGGTTCAAGATATATTGCGATGCCTCACTGATTGTCTAGTTTGTGTCATCATGCAGCATCGTAAGTTAATTGCACATGCTTCAAGGCAGTTGAAGAACCATGAGAAGAATTACCCTACTCATGACTTGGAGCTAGCAATGGATGTGTTTGCACTTAAGATTTGGAGGAACTACTTGAAAGGTGAGATTTAAACGGACAACCCCAACATAGGGTATATATTCGAGCTAAAGGACTTGAATTTCCGATAGCATAAGTAGATTGAGTTGGCTAAGACAATGACATCACTATCCTTTATCATCCAGGAATGCTGAACGTGATAACGGACAACTTGAGTCGAAAATCAATGGGTAGTATGGCTTTTATTTTAGCTGAGAAGCATCCATTAGCCATAAAGGTTCAATCACTTGATAATCGGCGTGTCAAGATGGATATTCCAATACCAGATAGAGTTTTTGCTTACACAGCTGCACAATCTTTATTTTTTGAGAGGATCAATATTGTTTGAGAGGATCAATGTCCATCAGTATCATGATCCACATTTACATGAACTTGGGGTGAAGGTTTAAAAGTGAGACTCTTCTATTGTAGACAATGGTGATGATTACGTAATGTGACTTAATGGTCGAAATTATGTGGTGAATATAGATGATTTGATGAGACTTGAGGAAGCACACAACTCATGTAACTTGATACATCTTGGGCTACTAAGATGTATCGGGACTTGAAAAAACATTTCTAAGGGAGGAAGATGAAGAAAAGGGAGGAAGACCATGTATCTTATTGCTTGACATGTCAAGTACGAGCATAAAAAACTGCGCAGTTTGGCCCAAAAGATGGTTATTCTTGAGTGGGAGTGGAATCGGATTATTAAGGACTTAGGTGAGAGGTGACCATGTACTTTGGGAAGTTAGACTCGGTTTGGGTGATTATGGATTGGTTGATCAAGTCTACGCACTTCTACTGGTCCAAACTACTTACTAAGGAGAAAAACTTGCCAGGCAACTACATTCGAGAGATAATCCAGGTTCCATTTCTACCATAACTGATATAGGGACATTGTTTATAGCTTATTTTTGGTAATCAGTGAAAAGCTTTTGGTCAACAGATGGCATTTTTGAAGGGCAGACAGATCACCGATGCTGTTCTCATTGCGAATGAATGCATAGATTCCAGGATGAAAGATAAGACACCCGGTATCATGTGCAAATTGGATATTGAAAAGCCATACGACCATGAGAATTGGAGTTCCTTGCATGGAATTCTGCCGAAGATGGGTTTTGGAGGAAAATGGATTAGATGGATAAGGTTTTGCATTACCACAGTCGGGTTTTCTGTTCTGATAAATGGTTCACCCAAAAGGCTTTTTTCCTTCTCAAAGAGGTTTGAGACAATGTGACCCATTATCACCTTTTCAGTTCATTCTGGTGATGGAGTGACCTCAACATTATGGTGAATATTTGCCTACAGTAATGGTTGGATAAGATGCTTCAATGTAGCAAAGGGACAGAGTGAAAGAGTGGAAGTAACATTCTTCCAGTATGTCGATGGCACACTCATCTTTTGTGATGCATAAGAGAGTCAGTTGAAGTATTTGAGGATTATTTTGTTTCTCTTTGGGCTATTTCACCCCTTCACATTAATCGGAGAAAAAGCCTTATTTTCCCAATTAATGAGGTGGCTAACATTCAAGAGTTGGCTGGAATTTTGGGTGGAGAGACAGGTAAGATTCTAACAGTTTACATAGGAATGCCTCTAGGTGGAAAAAGTAAATCAAGAGATCTATGGAATGATGTCATTGAAAGATGTGAAAAAAAATTAACTAGATGGAAAGCACAATACTTGTCTCAAGGTGGCAGATTGGTCTTGATCAACTCTGTATTAGATGCCCTACCTACCTATTTGATGTCATTATTTCCTCTTCATGTTAATGAGGAGGAAAGAATTGATGCTCTTAGGAGGAAATTTTGGTGGCAAAGGGGCGAGGAGGAAAAAGATAATCATTTAGCCAAATGCGACACGCTAATTTTGTATAAGGAAGATGGAGGGTTGGGTATCATAAATCTGAGAGAGCTGAACAGAAGTCTCTTGTTGAAATAGCTTTGGAGACTACCCAAGGAAAGGCATTCTTTAAGGGGCACTATGATTCAAGCTAAGTATGAAAAAGAAGGTTTTTGGAGGACAAAAGAAGTAAACACCACATATGGCACAAGCTTGTGGAGATCAATCAGGAACCTGTGGAATGTATTCTTTGAAAGAACTAGTTTTAATGTGAAAGATGGCAAGAGGATCTTGTAACATCCCACACTTTCGGGCTAGAATTTGAAATGCTTTTCACATGTGTATAGGCCCGAACCTTATGGTTTCTATTTAGACATAAGTGTGAAGATCAATTCCTCAGTGTGGGAACATCTTTGGAGATGAATTGAGATCATAGAAATCTCCTAGCTCAAAGTTGAGTTGAGAACTTTCCTACCGATTGAGTTTTAGCAGCCGTTCTTACTTGGGTCAACTTCCAATGACCATTACCCCAAAAATAAAATGAGTTAGGTGGCCTACGACCTATCAAATTAAAGCTTTTTGGGTCTTCTTTCCAACACCTCTGACCATTCGTCAATCCGAGTCCCAAGGAAAAAGTTATGGGAATTTTAGTGAGACACTGTTCAAGATGAGCAATGGGCCACGCGGAGCACCCCTTGGGGTCGCGGATGGCCCCCGCAACGCATCCCCCTCTTCCAAGATGCAGTTTTTCTTCCAAACTCCACATAATGAACAGTATTTTAGTCTAGGGATGTCAAAATGAACCCAAACTGAGCTGACCCGCCCAACATTTAATTGGTTGGGTTCAAGATAATTTACTATTGGGTAAATCACAACCCATTAAGTCCCAACGCATTTTTAAATTGGGTTCAGATGAGCTCAATTAAATCTCCACTTCAACCCGTTTAATAGAAAAATGATTTTCTGAATGGAAGTAGGAAAAACACGCGACAATGTGTCCTCCCACTCTCAAAATCACCCACCTCGCCTCACCCCCACCTCACCCCAACCCCACCACACCCCCAGCTTACCCCCACCCCACCCCACCTCCATTAAATAAATTATTTTTATTCCTTGAAAAGCTTTTTATAAATTTTTTTCTTGACCCCACCCTACCTTATCCCCATCCCCTCTCCCTAGCCCAAACCCCAACCCCGCACCCCCAAAAAATATCTTTTTAATTTATTTATTTTTTAAAATGAAAATCTTTTCTTATTCCATTGTCAAAACCCTACCCCTTCTTTGCATCTCCTATCCCTCCTAAAAGAATATTTTTTAAAAAAATAGTTTTTAGATGTAAATAAATAAATTTCTTTTTTAAAAGAAAAAATAAATCTTACCCCAACCCCCATCTCCCCATACCACTTGCACCTCACGCAGCCCCTCCCCTATACAACATGCCCCCTTCCCTAAAATAATATTTTTTTTAAAAAAAAATAAAGTTCTTTTTTTAAGAAAAAAAACTCTTACCCCAACCCTCATCCCTTCCCTACCCCCACACACCCACCACTCCCAAATTTTCTTTTTTAAAAAAGAATATTTATTTTTTAAAAATAAAATTCTTAACCCAACCCCCATCACCCCCTAATCCCCCCCCCCCCCCTCCAAACCACGACATACCTCTTCACCAAAAATATTTTTAAAAAAAAAAATCATACCTCAACCCCAACCTAAACCCCACCCCTCCTACCCCACACCCCTCCCCGAAAAACTGAATTTCTATTTTTAAAAAAATTAAATTTAAAAAAAAATATTTTTACGGCACCCCCCACTCCCTACCCACCCACCCAACTTTCCAACCCCATTTAAATTTGTTTTCTTAAGTTGGATTTACAAAGGGCAAATATCAATATATTAATATGTTTTAGACTAAAAGGGTCAAATTGGGCAGGTCAAGACCCAACCAGATTTTTAGCCCATTTCAACCCAAAGTAAATTTGGTTGGGTCAATATCCAATTCAACCCATTTAATATCTTCAATCTCAATCCAACCTACCCATTTGACACCCCTATCTAGTCCTTCCACCCCCATAACTTCCTAACTAGTTTTTAACCCCCCGAATCGTCCTAAACTAAGAGAATCATTCCCAAATCCCTAACTTCCTCTTCACTCCCAAAACCCCATACTTTCAATCCTTAAGTTTCCATAAAGGATTGAAGATTAAAGTTTATTCTCAATGTTCTGTCATCAAGTTCATCATCAATGGTATGTGGAATGAATTCAAGTCAAGTATGTACGCAATGGTTTCATATATTTTACGGTGGGGTTTTCAATTCCAAGAGTTATTCCCAAATTCTTACCCAAGGTATGTTGAACAACCCCTACTTCAACTACTACTACAATGTTTATGATGCCTTTATGAAAGACTTTATGGATAAATGTTTATGAACAATGTTTTAATTGGGCCTAAAGAGATTTATGTAGTTTACTGAGAAGGTGTAATTCCTAGTGAACAACAAACCTATGTTTTGCCGACATAGGGATGGTTCGCTCCCTAACGGGACAACCTTATGATGTTTCCTATATGAGGATGATATGCTATTATGGTCAAATATCGTTTATCTTAGTTCATGTGGCAAACATAGATTGAGGGCCCGCTGGTTGGGTATAGACCAGACTCATATAGTCTGTAAGTTACTTAATGTTGGTGCAAACTACATAGTTCAAAATTAAAGTTTAATAAATGGTTATGTCATATTTTTGAGTTACTTGTCCCATATTTTCCCCTATTATGATTTATGTTAAGACTTTTATGGCTTACTTTATAAACTGCTTTGTCCCTTCCTATTGCATATCAGTACTCGTTGTATTGACTATCCTCGGACGCTACATCATTTCATGATGTAGGTTCGGAGACACATCTTTGTAGCTCTGTGCAACATTAGGATCTCTCGGGACAACGTAAGCAAGTGGTGAACTTTCCATCTTTCGTAAGGCTATTTATTCATTATGTCAGTCCAGGCTTTCTGTTTTGTGGTATGTCGGGGCCATGTTCCAACTTAAACATTTTTACTCTTACGTTTAGAGGCTTCATAGACTTACGTCAAGATGTTCAAATGTCTGTTTTAAACTTGGATTAAGTTCCATTATGTTTTAAATGGATTTCTTAAATGGGTCTTTATTTCTGCAATTATAATGAAATGCTCATATGGAATGTTAAGAGGTTCTCTCGGGCCTTACAGGGTTTCAGGTGCCTATTACGTACAGGGCCTAGTTTTGGGTCATGACAGATCTTGTTCTGGGAAGATAACTGACAAGGGAATGAAGTGTTAAACAACTGTTTCCTGACATATTTATTTTAAATCCGCAACAAAATGCTAATTTACATGAAGTGTTGTCAAATTAAGGTTGGAACTTGACCTATAGAAGATTGATGCAAGACTGGGAGATAGAAAGATTGGCCGACTTTTTTATGGCACTTTAGACCAATGCAAAGGGCTACGGAAAGGAGAAGATACTCTAAGATGGAAATGCCATAGCAAGGTAATTTTTACTGTAAGCTCTGCTTATAAGGACATGAATCAGATGGGTTCACAGAACAGCTTTTTGTCTTGGAAACTCATGTGGAAAGTAAAAATTCCACACAGTAACTATTTTCACTTGGTTGGCTGTTTAGAAGTTGTTTTAACTCAGAAGAAACTAAAGAAGAAGGGCTAACATATGTGTTCCAGATGTTATTTTTGTGAAAATTAATGCAAAGACAATTAATCATCTATTTCTACATTGTAAAGTGGTCAGCCAACTTTGAAATCTATTTACCAGCTTCAGAGGCATAGGATGGATGATGTCGGGAAGAACAAAAGAAGCACTAACTAGCTGGAATTTTGAGGGTGGTGGTAGCACTAACAAAGACAGAGGGAGAATTGTCCCACCAATAATATGGTGGACCATTTGAGAGGAACCATAAGAGTTTTGAAGGCAACAATAGTTCTGTGTTGTTAGAATATAAGAAGTAATAGGAATAGTATACAAAATCCTAATCCTACTTCGAAAAGGATTGCATTGTAGTGTCTATAAATAGGGTGTCAAAGTAATTATGTAGACAACAATTCAATAATATTTTTCTCCATTATTTATCACATGGTATCAGTGCGTTGGTGAGAAACTGATAAGAAAACTCAGTCACAGTGCGTCAATTTCGATGACTGATTTGTGTCATTGTTTTTTATTCTGTGGGTTGTGTGAAAAATACAACACCACCAAGAGGATCGAGAAACTCAAGCAACAAACACATGACCAAACCGTCGAAAAATACCAACCACACGCCTACACGCGCCTGCCAGAGTTCTGAAATTCCGGCGAGATCTGTATCACGCGCCGGCCGTGAGCCAATTTCCGGTCAAATTTTTGAGTTGTTCTTTTTTTGTTGAAGTCGCTCAGTTATTCCGATCCGACCAATTCCCTTTTTTCCTAATTCCAATCACTTCCGGCGACTTTATTTTTTCCGACAAGATTCCTCTTTCCAGTGAGGTTGCCCCTTCATTCCAAGGCTGTCCCTTGAGCTATTTCTTGATTCAGGTCTGTTTTCGGCAATCAAATCCAATTTTTCGGTGACTGACCCAATTTTCTGGTGACTGAATTATTTTTTTTCTCTATTTAATCCTATGATTACATCTGAACCCTTAATGAGGAGATCAGACAATCAAACGTCACAGTTCATGAAAAATCAACGAAGGGGAGGCCAATTTGGAAGATCTAGACCTAGGTGTAGTTATTGTAAAAGGCTTGGACATACTCGTGATGTATGCTATTCTCGACCTAAGTTTAGTTATTGTAATAGGCTTGGACATACTGGTGGGATATGCTATTCTTTGCGTGGTCTACCACCTAAAAATATTCATGTTGCTCAGTCTAACACCTCAGGTGATCAACGGGTGTATTTATCTGATAAGGAATATCATGAGTATCTTCAGTATCGAGCAAGTAAGTATACATCTCTATCAGTAGTCTCAACTCTCAACTGCACAATCTCCAACCTTTGGATCATGAGTTGTGGACTCGAGTGCTTCTGATCATATTTCTGGTAACAAGTCACTTCTGGCTGATATTGTTTATTCACAATCTCTTCCTGCTGTTACTTTAGCCAATGGGATTCGAACAAAACCAGAAGGAGTTGGACAAGCCAAACCACTATCTTATGTCGCTCTAGACTCTGTTCTTTATGTTCCTGGTTGTCCTTTTAATCTTGCATCTGTTAGTCGTTTGACACGTGCCCTTCATTGTAGTATAACATTTTTTATGATTCTTTTGTAATGCATGACCACAATACGGGACAGACGATTAGCACAGGACATGAATCACAAGGCCTTTACCACCTTACCTCTTCAAATTTCTTCATACCATGCTCTATTACAGACCCACCAGAATTTATTCACAAACGTTTGGGACATCCTAGTCTATCCAAGCTACAGAAGATGCTGCCCAGTTTGTCTAGTTTGCCCACATTAGATTGTGAGCCCTGTCAACTTGGAAAACATACCCATGCTACATTTTCACGTAGTATTGAGAGTCGTTTAGAGTCTATTTTCTCATTAGTTCATTCTGATATTTGGGGTCCTAGTAAAGTCAGTTCACCCTTAGGATTTCGTTACTTTGTTAGTTTCATTGATGATTTTTCACAGTGCACTTGGGTTTTCCTAATGAAAGATCATTCTGAGTTATTTCCTATATTCAAAAGTTTTTGTGCTGAAATACAAAATCAGTTTGGTGTTTCCATTCGTACTTTTCATAGTTATAATGCCTTAAAACACTTATCCTCCCAGTTTCAAGAGTTTATGACTCACTATGGAATTATTCACCAGACATCATATCCATGCACCCCTCAGCAGAACGGTATAGCAGAAAGGAAAAATAAACATCTAATTGAGACATCCCGCACTCTTCTTATTGAATCCTATGTTCCGCTACGTTTTTGGTGTGATGCAGTCCTCGTATCTTGCTATCTTATTAATAAAATGCCATAATCTTCGATTTAGAATCAGGTTCCCCATTCCATACTATTTCTCAATCACATCTCTACTCTATCCCCCCTTGTGTTTTTGGGAGCACTTATTTTGTTCATAACTTAGCCCCAGGAAAATATAAATTAGCCCCTCGTGCTCTCAAATGTGTCTTCCTTGGTTACTATCGAAATCAAAAAGGGTATCGCTGCTATTCACCAGATCTGGGTCGCTACCTTATGTCCGCCGATGTCACATTCTTTGAATCTCAACCTTACTATACATCTTCTACTCATCTTGATATCTCTGAGGTTTTACCCATACCTCCAATCTTACCCACACTAATCTTTGATGAATCTATGGTTACTTCTCCATCTCCAACTGATGTGCCACCACTTTTGACTTATCACCGCTGCCCACGTCCAGCATTAGTCCTAGATAATTCATGTCATGCGCTTGACGCTTTCCCTACAGTAGACCTGCCTCCTCCTAGCCAATCAGTTACATTTCAAAAAGGTATAAGATCTACTCGTAATACTAACCCACATTATACTTTCTTGAGTTATCACCGTCTGTCATCACCCCATTATGCTTTTGGATCATTTTTGTCCTCTATTTCCATCCCTAAGACTACAAGTGAAGCACTTTCCCATTCATAATAGAAACAGGCTATGATTGATGAAATGTCTGCTTTACAAACGAGTGGTACTTGAGAGCTTGTTTCCCTTCCTGCAAGTAAATCTGTGGTTGGTTGCCGTTGGGTTTATATAGTCAAAGTTGGTCTAGATGGTCAGGTTGATCGGCTGAAGGCTCACCTTGTTACCAAAGGGTATACACAGCTAGTTGGGCTTGATTATAGTGACAATTTCTCTCCTGTGGCTAAAATAGTATTTGTTCATCTTTTTCTCTCTAGGGCTGTCGTTCGCCATTGGCCACTTTATCGGTTGGACATTAAAAATGTTTTTCTGCATGGTGATCTTGAGGAAGAAGTCTATATGGAGCAACCACCTGGTTTTGTTGCTCAAGGGGAGTCTAGTAGCCTTGTATATCGATTACGCAAGTCACTCTATGGTTTGAAACAATCCCCTTGAGCCTGGTTCGGAAAATTTAGCACAGTGATTCAGGAGATTGGCATGATTCGTAGTGGAGCTGATCATTCAGTGTTTTATCGCCATTCTGAACCAAATTTGTGTATTTATTTGATTTTTTATGTTGATGATATTGTTATCACCGGTAATGATCAAGAAGGTATCACTAACTTGAAGCAATATCTCTTTCAAAATTTCCAGACTAAAGACCTAAGACCTCGGCAGACTAAAATACTTTCTAAGTATTGAGGTTGCACAGTCCCGATCAGGTATTGCTATTTCTCAACGCAAGTATGCTTTACACATTCTTGAGGAGACAGGAATGATGGGATGTCGACTCATTGACACTCCCAAATGCTAAACTTCTGCCAGGACAGGAAGAGCCACTTAGTGATCCTGGAAGGTATAGGGGGTTGGTTGGAAAGTTGAATTATCTCACAGTTTACTAGACCTGACATCTCTTTTCCCGTAAGTGTTGCAAGTCAGTTTATGACTTCCCCCTGTAATAGTCATTGGGATGCAATTATTCGTATTTTGCGATATATAAAGTCATCTCCAGGTAAAGAACTACTCTTTGAGGATCGAGGCTATGAGCATATCATTGGATATAACGATGTTAATTGGGCAGGATTCACCTTATGACAGACGTTCCACATCCGGATATTGTGTTTTAGTAGGTGGTAATTTGGTATCCTGAAAGAGTAAGAAACAGAGTGTGGTTGCTCGATCTAGTGCCAAAGCAGAATATAGAGCAATGGCTGCAGCAACTGGTGAGCTGGTTTGGATCAAACAATTGCTGGGAGAACTAAAATTTGGAGAACCCGGTAAGATGAAACTTGTATGTGATAACCAAGCAGCCCTTCATATTGCATCTAATCCAGTGTTCCAAGAGAAGACCAAGCACATAGAGATTGATTTGTCACTTTGTCAGAGAAAAGATACTCTCGGGAGATCTTGTTACAAAATTTGTTAAGTCACGTGATCAACTTGCAGATATATTCACCAAGTCCCTCACCAGTCCTCGTATTAATTATATTTGTAACGAGTTAGGTACATATGACTTGTATGCACCAGCTTGAGGGGGAGTGTTAGAATATGAGTAGAAATAGGAATAGTATACAATATCCTAATCCTACTTCGAAAAGGATTGTATTGTACTGTCTATAAATAGGGTGTCAATGTAATTATGTAGACAACAATTCAATAATATTTTTCTTCATTATTTCTCACATGATCAAAAATCAAAGATGAATTGCAATTGCAAGGTTTTATTATTGGTGCAGCTCAAAGTATATAGATGACCCCGTTTCTATTGTAGACATCCAAGGATCCTCGTAAGATGAGATAGGATTTAGTGTTAGTCTACTATTTTTTTTCCTCTTTTGGATGCAGATTGAATGATGTAAAATCGGTAACTTCGTATATATTTATAGTGGCAAAATAGTACATGGGTTGTACTGGAGCCGTATTTACAAGGGAGGTCCAGAGAACCTATGATCCTATGTCTATAATGAATCTAACAAATCAATAATAGATACAAGATCATTAGACCAAATCTGGTTACACCAAAAACACAGTATCAAGGTATAATTCAACTTGATCATTCCTATACTATTCTCTACATTCTCAAAACACCTGGCATTCCTAACCTTCCAGATTATCCTGTCCACCATATGTTGGCTAGTATAATTCTCCATCTTCTTCTACTCTTTGTCTGTATCCCAACTTCGAATAGCCTCTGTAACCCTACCAGGCATGGACCAAGAAAAACATTTGAGGTTTAAGAAAAGACGCCATAGTTTTCCAGTAGTCTTGCAGTGAACGAATAGGTGATTAACAGTTTCATCCTGCTCTCCACAAAATACACATTTAAGACATACATTTAACCCCCTCATCATCTGATTGTCTATTGCAAGTATTGCTTCCTTAGAAAGGACCCAAGTAAAAAAGCTACCGTGTAAGGAATATTAACCTTCCAGATATTTTTCCATGGCCAATTGACAATTTGTTGGTTGCAATTGTTCAACTTTCTATATGCTTTACCAACCTTGAAGGTTCCTTTGTCACTTCCCTGCCATCAAAGTTCATCCTCCCCTTCTTGTTCCATTAAACTGGCCAATAATGCTGAAGAAATCTGCAACTCTTGTTATTTCTACATCATTTACTTATCTCCATAGGTTCACACTGTATGGAGTATTTACTTCCTTTGTAATCCATCTTTCTCCTCATACTTAGCTTTAATGACTCCCCCCACCCCCACAACAACTGCTTATCAATTATCATTATCATATTTCCACAACCATTTCATTCTGAGCACTTACTGCGGTTCTGCAAGTTTTTAATTCCTAGACCCCTAAATCTTTTCTCCACTATTAGATCTTTCCGCTTTACTAAGTTATAGCCTCTCCTTTCCATGTTCCCCTGTCATAAGAACTTTCTAACTTTCTTCAGTCCAGTTTGTCTGTGGCCCTGTTGGAATAGGGAATATAGAGACATCATGTAGGTTGGTATGGCATCTAAGAATGAGTTGATTAGAGTTATTCTACCTCCCAATGACAAGTATTGCTCGTCCATCTGGCCAATTTCTTCTCACACTTCTCAATTACAGAGTTCTATATTTCTTTGGATTTAGATTTGGCACCAAAAGGCATCCCATGGTATGTGGTTGGAAGATCCCAACCTGACCACCTAGGATTGTGTTAAGATCCTCCATATTAGACACTTCATTAATGCGATAAAGTAAGCTCTTTCTCCAATTAATATGAAGCCTAGAGATCCCTTCAAACATAACTAAAATCACCCTTAGGTATTTGAGTTGTTCTTCTTCAGTCCCACAAAGATGAGTGTGTCATCTACATATTGCAAATAAGTCACCTCCAAACTTTCTCTTCCTTCTCTAGCCACATCAAACCTTTTAACCAGTCATGTGTGTTTGTTGTTTTAATCATGCTGTTAAGACCCTCCATAGCTAACAAAAATAGGAAAAGGGAAAGTGGATCCCCCTGCCTCAGGCCCCTTTGTGCTCTAAAAAACCTATTGGTGCACAATTGATTAGCATTGAGAAGCTCGCTGATGATACGCAAAATTTTATCCACTGAATCCAACTTTGCGCAAATCTCATTTTCTCCAACACTCCCAACAGATATTCCCAACTTATATGATCGTATGCTTTTTCTATATCTAGCTTGCATAACATTCCTACTTTTTTCTGCTTCAGTCTTGAGCCTACTGTTTCATTCGTTACAAGGACAGAATCCATAATTTGCGTACCTTCAATAAAGGTCATTTGTTGTGAGTCAACTAGCTTTCCCATCACCCCTTTCAACATTTCAGTTCGGACTTCCTATCAGGCTAATGGGCTTGAAGTCCTTCAACTCAGTGGCACCTTTCTTCTTGGATTTAGAGCAATAATTGTAGCATTTGAAGCATTTCTCGAACATTTCTTGCTCATAAAAATTTTGAAAAGCCATCATTATATCATGTTTAACAATCTCCCAACATTTTTAAGAAAAAGCCCATGGTGAATCCATCTGGTCCAGGGGCTTTGTCCCTTGCACATAGCTTAAGACATCTCAACAATTCCTCTTCTTCAAATCTTCCCTTTGAACTCTCTTTCACTGAGCAATTCGGGAAATTGCTAGCAGGTCTCCATTGTGATGTTTCTGTGCACAACTTTTGGTAGAATTCAACTCTCTTTTTCAATTGTGATTGCATCTTGGGTGATCTCACCTTGAACCTCCAGTTGATCAATATTGTTGTATCTCTTGTGTGCATCCGCAATTTTGTGAAAACACTTAGTATTCCTGTCTTCCTCTTTCAACCAAAGAGCTCTTGATCTTTGTCTCCACGCAATTTCTTCTCTTTATAACAAATTCTCATATTCCAAACTTCCAGTAGCACGGCTCCTTTTCTTTTGTACTCTTCTTCAGTGAGGGTTTGTTTTTTACCAGCTGCTTCAAACTCTACCAGTATCCCTAATAGGTTCTTGAGTTCTTCCTCTGTAAGCCTAACTTTCTTTGATCTTCTCTACTCTACTCCCTGAGTTTATTCTTCAATGCTTTCATTTTGCAAGCCAAAACAAAGTCCAATCTTCCCCCAAAATTGAAATGGCTCCACCACCTCTGACCCTATCGGTGAAACCCTCAGTGCATGGCCACCAATTTTCAAATTTGAAATAGCTTCTATTTTTGTTCCAACTTCCGCCTTGTAGAGCAATAGGAACATGACTTGAAATAATCCTCTGCAGTGGGATTAGTTTTAAATTGCTGAAACTTCCATCCCACTTCTCTGAAATCAGGATTCTATCAATCATGGATGCTGCATCATGATTGTCTCCTTTGTACCAAGTGAAAGTTGCGTTCTCCATTTGAATATCGATTAGACACATATTTTCAATAAATTTACGAATCCCCTCATCCATTTTGTTCTTCGAACACAATTTCTTTTTTCAGAAACAAACCTACAGACATTGTAGTCTCTACACACAAAGCCATGGCCCTTGGAAAAGATCTCTGACAGCACCAATTTCCTCCCATACTAATCTTCTCTCAATGTAGCAGCTTGGGGCATAAACCCCAGTAATATGGAAAGAATAACATCCACTTTGTTCTGCAAACACAATTTCTTTTTGCAGAAACAAACCTACAGACATTGTAATCTCTACGCACAAAGCCATGGCCCTTGGAAAAGATCTCTGACAGCACCAATTTCCTCCATACTAATCTTCTCAGTGTAGCAGCTTGGGCCATAAACCCCAATAATATGGCAAGAATAACTTTGAAGTTGAGATTCAACTTTGCATGTTAGAGTGTATGAACCAGTTTCAACTACCTCCCCCTTCCATATTCCACTATCCCACATCATCAGGATACCCCCTCTTGATCCACTAGCCTCCAAATGCTCATATTTGATCCATCTAACACCCCAAATTTGTTTTACTGACTCTGAGATGTCCTCCGCTAGCTTGGTTTCTTAGAAGCAATATATGTCCGCATTCCAGCCATACACCAAACTTTTGATAAGACTTCTTTTGTCTCTGCAATTCATTCGCCTTACAGTCCACGAAATTAATTTGAACTGCATTAGGAACTTAATGAGTTGTTTCTCCCATTTCCCCCGTTTTCCCCACTTTTGAATTTGACATCAAAGGTTACCAAGATTTTGATTTCCTAGGCTCCTTTGATTCTGTTCTTTCTACATATTGCTGCAGTCTCCATTCTTCTTGCAGCTTTACTGCTATCCACCTGAAATAGTAACTCCAAAGCTTCCTCCTTATGTCCCTTAAAATCTGCCCCCAAAATTTTCCCTAATTTTATCATGTTTTGTTGTACCCAAAGTGATCTCTCTTTCTCTTTTCCATGTAACGTTAGCTGAGGTTGAGTTCGGAGAGGTTCAGCATCCTGCACCTCCCAGTTTTCCAACTCATCAGCGTAACTTTGAACCACAATACCGATTACCCCTTCTTCTTGCCTGATTTCATCTCCCTGTAAATTCTCATAGACCTCCATTGGATTTAGCTCTTGAGTTGTATCCCCCCGTTTCCTACAGCATTCTCCATTCTTTCGACCTTTAATCGCTTCTCAGAAACCTGCATGCAATCTTGAGAAGATAATTGTGTAGAGGTGTTTAGAAACACATCGTAGAAGTCATCTCTTTGTAGGTAAATGGACCCAAAATTACTTAAATTATTATAAATGAATTGGGCTGCTAGATCCGCCCCAGAAGGTTTGTGCTGATCCTTGGCCCTATTTTCATTAAAAATTTTCATAGCTCTGCACATGACTTTGACCCTGTGTCACCCACATATTTTTTTCCTCCAAATCCCTGAATCGATTTGATATTCGTACTTCATTGCAGACAGATCTCTCTTTTGTCCGTTGGGTCAAAGGTTTCTCCGGGTAACTCCCGTCGTCCTCTTCGTTGTTTCCTCCGGACGATTCCGGCAATATTTCGAATCTGGGTGCTTCCTCGGACCAGATCGGAATACAAAGCTTAAGCCCATTCTGGATGATTTCAACTTCTTTCGGAATATTCTTCTCTTTATTCGCGACTAAAATTCTAGCCCATTTCATGTGGTTTTGGAGTTATGTGTTTTCCTCTGTAGCCAACCCCTACAAATATTTCCAATTTCTTTAAATACTTTGCTCGACCACATATGTAATGGTATTCCGACTGCTCTAATCCAAGTTTCTTTTGCAATTCCAGAGTTCGACCTACACCCCACTGTAGGATTCCACCAGTCGAGATTAAATTGGATTTTTTTTCAGAACCACTGATGTTGTAGAACCTGCTCCGCCATAAATCAATTGGAGAACTCAAAGAGAAATCTACTACCGTTCATCTCATATAAATTGAACCTAAAAGTATTTTCCCAGGTAGTTATAGACCATCTCCTTATGTCAGCAAGTGTGGGCTTCTCCTTGACTCCCTCCTCTATCCTCCCTACCATGCATCTGTTTAGTGTCCCTTTCTCCTGATCTACTGATTTTGAGGAAATTTCTATGACTCCCTTTTCCTTCCTTACCTCTGCTGCCCCAAATGTTCTTAGAGTACCATTACTTTCTCGAATTGCTTTTGCATAGGAGTAGTTGGCGTCAGTTATTCCGGGGGGCTGCTGTGGACTGTCTCATAGGGACTTTAATGAACTCTTCCATCTTGAGAGCAATGTCGCACCAACCGGCATTCAATGCTAGCTCAGGGATAATTAATACTGATCTTCCTCCCTTATTTAAGGTAATAATTCTCATATATCTCCCGTGTTCATTCTTCTTCTTGGTGCTAAACTGATCTGCATCTCTTTCTGACATATTTCATCTTCTGACTAAGTTTTCTTGATCACTAGAAGCTTCTCCCAGAGTGAAGCAAATCCATTCCATAACCTTGTTGCTCATCTCTGATCTTCTCATCAGTTTGAGGCTACTCTCGACCCACTAGTACTAGACTGATTTGTTTGATTTCCATCTCGTAATATCAAAGGATTTGAATCCAAAGTTGAAGTAGATCCTATTCTCCTCCATGAAGTAAAGGTCAAAGAGCTCTCGCAGTGTGTAATAGCTAGGGGAAAAAAAGAAGGAAGGTGATGAAAGAGAATTCCAGCAGGTATGATTCTGGAAAAAATGAAAATATGACTGACCGGAGGTGTCATACACCGGCAAGTGAAGCACATGGTGTTGGTGACTGGGAGATTCTGGCGGCACGTGCGTGCGCGCGGATTTCTGGGGGTGGGGTTGCCGGTGGTTAGTGGCGACTATAGTGGAGAGAGATTGAGAAAAAAGAGGGGAAAAGAGGGATCCGGTGATCAGAAGGATAACCGGTGGGGTTTTTGGTTGAAAGATGATTTAAAAATTACATTGGGATAAGTGCCTGAGAGAGAAGGTACCAGTTTGATTGGTCTTTTTCAATGATGTAATTTTGGCTTCCAGCTTTCGTGCTGATGATATACTACTGAGGTTGAGCTTAACATAGTATTTAGCCCACAAACTTTTGATTAGTCCAAGCCAGCTATCAGATCCTCAAGGATTTGTTGAGAGCATGTGTCATTAACTTTGTAAGTCATTGAGATGAGAAGCTGCCTTTAGCTGAATTTGCATAGAATAAAGCTATCATTCTGATAGCCCCGTACAAGGCATTGTATAGGCAACAATATCTTTCTCCAGCTGGGCAGTTTGAACGGTATGAAACAACGGTATTAGGTCCAAATTTGATTCATCAGACCTTGGATAAGGTCAATGTAATAAAGAACAGCTTCGGAGTTCGGACAACTCAAAGAAGGCAAAAGTTCTATGCCGAAAAGAGGAGTTGTGACTTGGAGTTCATAGAGGCCGACCACGTCTTTTGAAGGTTTCCCCATTGAGATCTTGAAAAAGATTGAAGTAGTGGCCCATAGACTTGCCTTACCACATTCTTGTGTAAGTTAATATACATATTTGGTTATGTGAGATTCAATTGCAAGTGTGTGGATTCACGTCTTGGTTTTCATGTGGATTAGACCCAGTGTTGTCAAAGGCACGCTTAAGCCTTGAAGTGAAGGTCAAAACACGTTTGGCATTTCGCCTCGCTTAATGTGCGCTTCAGTGTGGTCATTTAGGATCTAACACAAAATTTTCCTTGGCAGCACTGAACAATTAATATTTACTTTATCGTAAAAGAATTCAATTTCTTTTGTTGATATATTTGTTATTCATGTTTATAATTATTCATCTTGGATTAAACATATATATTTGTATCTTTTCTCCATTTGCACCTTCTCTTTAAAGTCCACACTTCATTTGCAATATGTGCTTAAAATCCAGCGGACCTTGGAGCGTTTTTGCGCTTTTTGCTCTTGATAACACTGATTAGACCCTCCCTCACAAGTCATTTGCCTTACTAGACACTTCAGCAATGTGCATGATATTGGGCATGCGGGTTGATTTTTGAAAGTTGTGACCATCTATGTTGCCCGGACTCTTCCGTTTTGCCGCCTAACCCGTCTCGACACGAGACTAACGTGGGTGTGGGTGCTTCCACCATCATAGACTCGGTCAAATGATTTTGGATACGTTGACTAAACTCAAGAACAAATTTGAGGGAAACATTAATAATAGACCGGCAACTTACCTAGAAAAAGTCCAACCGACGACTGTAAAGTTGACAAACAAATCCAATTTTCAGTTGTTGGTGTCTTGGGGAAGAAAGAGACAGTCATACTTATGGAACCCAGCCGAACAAGAGAAGTAATTACAACTTGACGATGTTCTTTGGAAGAAACAGAGATCTCACGTCTTTGGGGAAGAAAGAATTGTGTCGGTGTCTTTATATTTATTCCTCAGAATATAAAAGTCGATTGTGTCTTTATATTTTTTAATTCTTTATAATATAAAAAGAATCAATATATAATTATATATTGTAAAATAATATTTTAGTTAGACAATATGATACGAGCCAAATGACCATCATAGCCTTCGATGACATCAAGCGAGACCAACTCATGAAGAATCCGATTGTGGTCGCATTGAGGAGAAGAGAGCATGCATGGAGCTACTATTTTGGACATTCCATGAGACAAAGTCGTGTATGGAAGGTGGCTTGGGAGCTTGTCTTGATGCCCAAGAGCTACAAGTATTGTCGAAGTACCAACCACTCCCACGGTTTGGAGCATTGAAGAGACGACCATGGACTAGTGTCTTAACAATCCAAGACCGCCAATAAGGGTGCCTTGGTCATTTTATGTCCCTCTTTGACACTCCATAGGCGCCCCCTCATTAACAGTAGGGAGGTCATTTTGTCTCATTTTGTAATAACTATAAATAAGCTCTTTAGGGTTCATTTCATACTTGATTGATTATTGATGGAAGACTATGAAACATTGTAACACGTAATTCTCTCTAGGTTTTGAGAGTGTAACACCTTAGTTGTAGGGCTTGGAAAAGCCAAAACCGAAATGAGGGCTAATTCAAGTGTGGATTCACTTGAGTTGCAACTTGGCTTGAAATGTTGGTGCTAGAGGAGGTAACGTCCCTCTTGTGTCTACGTAGGAGTTAGGTAATTGTCGTGTGTAAGCGTTAAGGGTCCTTAGATTTGATATATCTTAGGGTTCTTAGGATTTATACCTCCATTTGTTGTTGTTGTTGTTGTGTGTTTGTGCTTGTCTCCTTGTTTCCGTTTTTGTGTTGTTTGTTCATCTGGTGAGTGGACTGTTTTGTGTTGTGATTGTGGGTTGTTTTGTGCCATTGTTGGACCGTTTGGTATCAGAATATGACCCTAGCATTGAAAAAGTACTCCTAATTATACGTTTCTTTTTTTCTGTAAATTATTATAGGTAAGTTAAAGAAACTCATAATACTAAAACTACTCTTAATTGAAAAGTAATTACAAAAGTTGGGATGCTTTCTTGTTTTTGTTCAATAGCAGGTTTTTAGAATATCTTTATAATTCTATATTTATAATATTTGATTTTTTTAGCTGAATTTGCACCCGTATCTATTTTAGGATTCACACCCCTGAATCCTAAAACTTAAATTTTGACGAATCCGACTCTCAGATCCGCACCCAAGTCCGAGTACCTTAGGTGATCATTATTCGTTCATAGTTACATGCCTTCTTACTGCACACATCTGTATATGCTTGACGTTTGTGCATATTCTTATACTCCCTCTGTCCCAATCTATATGACATACTTTCCTTTTTAGTGAGTTCCAAAAAGAATGGCACGTTTCTATAATTAATAACAATTGAATTTTAAAATGCCTATCTTACCCTTAATCAGATGATTTATAGCCATAAAGATATCTATGACTTGTTTTAGACCACACATTTCGAATGCCTATCTTACCCTTAATCAGATGATTTGTAGCCAAATATCTATGACTTGTTTTAGACCACATATTTCAAAAGTCTTTCTTTCTTTCATTCTTTCTTTCTTTCTTTCTTAAACTCCATGCCAAGTCAAACATCACATAAATTGAGACGAAAGGAGTATATTTTTTCTGTGAATCAGTTGTATATGGTTTGCGAAGTTATAGGTATGTGCATATTACTGTTGTTGATTATGATATGTGTACAGGTTTTATTTAATAAAGTTAGTTTCGCATCACGACTCTCACTGCAACCTTATTGCGGATGGTTAAGGATACTAAGTACTCCCTGTACTCAACCCTCTCCCTTTTCTTTTCTGGCAATCATTTTAGATACTAATCCGAGCTCTAGCGAACCTCGTAGTTGAGTTCGCACGTTGCAGTTATCAGTGGTGAGACAACCACTCTATTTTTGTGGTAGCTCGGACTTTGTTATCTGTTCATTTCCGTTTCGGACATTGTTATATACTCTTAAAATCTTAGATTGTCTTGACTCATATTGGGCCTAGACCTATATCTATATCGGGGTTACATTCAAATAAGCCTTGCATTTTATATTTTACCATTTTAATTGGACTAGTTCTCGGGTACTGTGTTCATTAATCATAAATTAATGAGTTAGACTAAGGTTGGTTCGCTCGACAAGAGGGTTGTCGGTGCCGATCACAAGTCCCTGAATTTTGGGTCATGATACAAAGTAGATTGAATAGCTAAGATTAAAAATATCAGTCATTTAAACCCCAATCGAAACTCACAGGACAATGTATCTAAGAAGTCCTGAAACAAACAGGTGATATCAGGTTTCTTTCTTTCTCCTTTCTTCGTATTATTAATTTGAAATCTAAATACTCTCTAGTGGGTGTCAAACAGTACAGTGGAATTACAAATGAAATATATAAAAATCAGCATGCAACATAATGCGTGAATAAAGAAAAAGATAGATCTGTGACCTCGTACAGATTTATAAGATATATGAAATGGAAAGGAAGAGATGGTACAAGAATGCAGACATATGAAAAGCAGACATCTTTGCCTAAACAATATCTAAAATATTTAAAGGTATACCACTTTTGACAACTTCAGAACAGAAACTTCTTGAGCCAGAGGGAAGTTTTCCCAGAGCATTCTTGGAATCAACATCCCAGCAAGTGAACAGGGTACGAACATCAGAAATGCCAAATATGGTGTAGAAAACCTATTCATGAAAACAATTTACCAAAAGTTTTATCAAAGTCAAGTGGATAACTTCTGTTTATTGGTGTCAAAGTGCAAGCAGCTTGATGAGGAAGTGGCACACCTAAGTCCTTTATAAAGCAAAAAAAAAAAAAAAACTAGTAATTTGACAGCTGGATTCCTGAGAATTTGAAGGCCAAGCAATTAGAAGCAATTGGAGGCATTCCACTTATGCAAATTTTATCTTTATGGTACTTAAACATGTCTCCACTTAAATATTCTTAACTAGTATGTTCATATTTCAATACAAAGATCTATAGTAGTGAAATGGGCATACGAGAACTAATAGTCACAAAATAATTCTTTCAGGGTAGAACTCAAATTTCCATTAATACAACATTATCAGGATACTACGTTTTTGTTGTCATGGAGTAGAAGACCGACAGTCAAACATAAAAAGGAAAGTTCGGTGCTCTAAGCTCTCACTATATGTGGGGACCAGGAACAACTGGACTACATTAAGTCTACTGCATGCAGCCTTACCTGCCACTTTTGCAAGAGGTTGTTCCGCGGTTTGAACCCATGACGAAAACTTTTACCAGACACTCAAGCATAATTAAAAAATAATAATTCTCCTGTAAACCCAGAGAATGCAACCTCAAGAAAAAGTGAACACATACCAGTTCATAGTCTGACCAGAAAACAGCAGTCTTATGACAGCAAAGGCAACTGGAAAAGCAATTGCTAGCAAAATTGCAAAAGTATGACATAACATTCCTGCATAACAGCCAATAACCATTTTAACCTAGCCGAACAGAGACACAAGTTTTTTAAGAGCACTCTTCCAACCAATGAGAAAATTGAAGTATGCCGGTTACCTACCTTTAAGAAAATCATAAAAGGTAGCAAAACAACAGGCCAGTCCCCAAATTGGAAAGCGTAAGAGAAGTGGCACAAGAAAAAAGATGACAACAGGTAAACTATGAAGTAACATAGCTTGCTCTCGTGAATAGTATATCTACAATGAGAGGGAGAACAATAGGTATTCATCGTTAATTTCCAATCTGATTCCACTTCATATATAAGAAAATAAATAGAGAAGCTCTTCATCTTGAGAAGTACTGGCTTACTAAGAACCACGACAAGTAATCAAAGAAAACTGCACGCTCATTGTCAGATCCATTGACAGCAGATCTTAATCTCCTTTGATGTGCATTTTGCAGGTTAGATGAGCTGGTGAAGGCCTTGATTATTCTAAATAAATTGTCTCCACGTGCTTGGATGCTTCCAGGTCTAGGTTGGAAAAAATTCTCATGTATTAGAGCAAGTATCCAAGTGGACGTAATGGTCTTAAAATTTCAATTTGGTGAATTATGCCAAAACAGCAATTGTGATGCATACAATAGTCTTTCAACAGTATCAGATGCGGTATGATAAAAATAACCCCCAAGGAGGAAGATAACATCCAGCCCAGGAATATCGCCAAAATCTTGGGCAAACATTCTGTAGTCTGTATCACCAGGAATAATACCAAAAAGATCCTACAAGAACATTGAAATTGAGAAACTTTCAACACCATATCAATCACCTATCGCTGAAAGGAACTGATAGATGGATATCAAGACACTGATTTAAGAAGTAGACACTATTCTATGAACCTGAGCTGCACTATTTGCCATAGGATACAGTGCTGATTGAGCATAAACATATGAAGGCCAGGACCCAGGTCCAGATTGGCAAACTAAATCTGTCAATCCAACATTGCACAACACGTGAAAATTTTAACAATATCAATGGCATAGAGATGGAACATTTTAAGAATCAAATGTTCAACTCTTCTCATGGAGTAGATAAATTGTCCAGGGACGCGTCATTCAGAATGTGCAGTCGTGTGGATGGTGCACCAATTAGTAGCACATCATAACTTGAAACAATTTATTTTTTTGATGAAGTGAGATAGATATCATTAAAAGCATTCAGATGATGCAGAGATTACAAAAGAGAAGAATCTGTCAGCTTAACAGATACAAAAAAATTATAAAGCTAAGGAGCTGACAAATTCTAAAAAGAGAGGGACCTGTCAGCTCAAGAGATGATAAAAAAAAAAAAAAAAATTATAAAGCTAAGAAGCTGACAAATTCCAAAAAAAAAGAAATCAAAATTATTTAGAGGGGAAAGGTTAGCCCAGCTATGTAGATTGGGCCTTTGATATTCTGGGTGGATTTTATTATCCTTCATTTTGAGCTGGATTTGGAAGTTCCATATATTTTGGGACACCCATTCTTGGCTACGGGAAGAGCTTATATTGATGTTGCAGAAGGTAAGCTCAAACATCAGGCACAAGATAAAGTTGAGTTGTTTGAAGTTTATAAGCTTCAGGAGCAAACAGTGATCTTTGAAGAAGTTGTGGTTTGATAAAGTATTAAAGATATGGCCAGACCAGCACCACTAGCAATGGAAACCACAGCAGACTACCGCTTTTCGAATTAAAAAATCGTTTTTCTTGTTTTTTAATTAGAAAATTGCCACGTGAATTTTAAAAAATAATTCTAACCCATTTTATTAAATTGCCTTGTGTTAGGGTAGTGATTATAGTAATAATCACTGTTTTAAGATTTTCGTATCTTAAAACCAAAACCGGAGAAAGAATTATTTCCCGGTTCATACAAGCCACAATTTCATTTGTAGATTATTCATTCTACCGTTTGAATTCCAAAATTTTGACTTCCATTGTTATTGACATTTGAGATCTGATTTGGATTTCTCTGTTTTGTTTCGAATCCTTTTTTATCGACAGCTTGTTATCTTCGATCTCTTGAAAACTCAAATATAAGTTGTCGAGAATTTGTTGAAGTTTTATGTTCGATACGAAATTTCTGAACTGGACTTGCTCTATAATTGTTGTATTGAAATCAAATTTGGGGTACGAAGTTAAAAATCCACTAGTGAAACACAAGATTCAAGCTCGATGCGAACTGGACAACAAGTTTTGGAACTTTTTTGTGGGTGAGTTCAAGCTTGAGTTTAATATCACATGAAAAATGAGTTACAGTTATTTTTCAAAAGTCACGTGGCAATTTTCTAATTTAAAAAAAAAAAAAGAAAATGATTTTTTTAATTCAAAAAACTGAAGTTTGTTAAAAGAAGGCCAAATGTGCTCTAATTGTTAGACGAGGAGGGTATATGTGAGCCACTTTCTAATGAGGGATATATCATCTCTAAATTGCAAAGCTGAGGGGTATATCAGAACATTTAACTTTATAAATATACTAATATTTTTGAGAAATTGGAACTTGAACCAACTCAACTTCAAAAGGCAGCAGAAGTGGTGAGGATCAGTCAAGATTCTGGACCTATTTGGCCATCGATTTCCCAAGAAGTTTTTTGGGAAAAACATGGCAAATAGTGTTTGGCCATACAATTTGACATTATTTGGTAAACATTTTTGGAAAATAATCCAAATTTCCAACGACTAGTAAAAACTAGTATTTGGGCCAAATTCCATTTTTTGGGAACTTTTAAAGCTAAAATATGTTGCCCAAGTACTATGGCCAAACACATGGTGAAACTTCACCCAAATTTTAACTGAAAAATGACTTGCCAAAATATTTGAAAATCTATGGCCAAACGCTAGCTATATAGGAAGGTTACAACTTTACAGTTCACCGACGAGCGATTCTAGCACGCTAAAGGCATAATACCTAGACCTTAGACTAGCATGACATAGGTGATCAAATCCAACTTTGGATAGTCATATCAGAGATGGTTTTGGCTATCAGTTGAGAAAATCTAAGTTGCTCGGACTCCAGTGCGGGTTTCGATATGGGTGCGGATCTAAAGGTTGGATCCTTCATGATCTCAATTTTAAGATATAGGGATATGGATCCAAGTTTGGATACGGGCGGGGATTCAGCTAAAACTAATTCAAATATCTAAATATAGAGTTATAAGCACCCAAGGGTGTGGCCTACTGGTTCAATGAAGTTGGATTGAGTAACATGAGGTCTCCGGTTCAATTTCCAACAGAGACAAACATTAGCTGGTTTGTTCTCATATGTTCTAGCCTTGCTGGACAGAGTTACCTAATACCAGTTGGTGGTGGGAGGTGGCAGGTATTCCATAGAATTAGTTGAGGTGCGCGCAAGTTGACCCGGACACCATGGTTATAAAAAAAAATAAAGTTATAAAACCTATATTATAAGATATTATGTGGAAACTTGAGGAGAAATTATTGATCAAGATTCTGAGGAGATAAAAGGAAAAGCAATAACAGAGAAATTTCTACGTACAAGTTATTCTTTTTTCTTCAATTTCACCTTAGCTTTTGTTTTGATTACTAAAATCATTAAATCTTCCGAACTTTCCCTGTCGATTTTAGTCAAAAGTACCCAAAACCAGTTAACCAGATTGGATACGGATCCCACACCCATGTCATATCGACACGGGTGCGGCACCGAAAGTGAAGAGTCCGAGTAATAGGAGAAAATGAATCTTGGGCCTAAACCAAAAAACTAATTCAAGTGGTGATGATTGCCCAAGACCATATAAGAACATTACAACCTATACGCTTAACCGATGTAAGAATTTCTAACAAATATAAAATCCAATCAATCTTTTTTCGAGAGAATCTATTATGCAGTTTTCAATACGTATAACCACCATAATGATAATTGATACGCATTTTATTTGTTCATTATATGCTCTACAAACCTATTAAGCAATAAGATATATAGGATAAATAGCAACGACTGAAGACAATGTTCTTTATAAAATGATTTCAGACCATAGTGCACCTCCCTTGACTATCCATTAATTTAGCATTTCCCAACAAAGAAAAATATGATTTACATTTACCCCTATGCTTTACATGTATCCCTCTTTACAAGCTTATAATAGCAAGCAGCTCACAGGATAATGAAAAAGGTCATGCTCATATCATTTCACAATTACAACATAGCACCAGCAAGCATAACATGGCACAATTGAATGAATGCAGGTACCTACCAAAGCCTCCCGTTCCAGAAGCTTCAAGATCTATAAATGCTCCAATCGTCTCATTCCATCTATGCGTAGTTATGAAACCGTGTGAACCCTGAAAAGATCATCCGCAAACTCTTGTGTTTAACTTGCTTGAATTTTTTAATCATCTACTGATCTACATAAAGCATTTTTAACACCAACGATGACAATTGAGATCACTACAATTCTTTGAGCTCGTGGAAGAGATTAACAAAGTTTTAGATATCAAACCTCAGTGAAACCATGAGACATTATTAAAGACCGAATGTATGTCAATGGATGCTTGAATGCATTTGAGTGTCTCCATTGTACAACAATCCGAGATTGTAAACTGGATACAGTTGATCAGAGAAGATGTGTACCACCTCAGATTCCGAACCCATACTCATTCAATACTTAGCTCAGTTTTTGGCCTGAACCCCAGTTTTCCAGACTTCCACGGACAGAACCATGGCCCACCATTCAAGACCACAGATCGTGAATCTGGCCGTGGAGTTGATTCTGAAATATTTAAATTGTCCCAGGTTACCACGGACAAAAACGGTCCATGATTCTGGTCCATGGACCGTGGAATCGAACAGATGATCAGATCCAGAGATATTGAATATTATTCCTGGAAATCACGACTTCGCGGACCATAACCCATCAACTCCATCAGTGAACTAGATCCAGAAATTTAGCAAAATCTCTTCAGACCTCTACAGTTCAAACCACGAACCGTGGATATGAACCACAGTCCGTGAAACAACTTATGCAGCAACTTTCTTGAAAATTTCAGAAACGTTGTTAAAAGGTTATTTTTGTCCATTCCTTACTCCGCTACTCTGTCCCACTACGTTTAGACTTCCCAAAGGGGTTTATATATCAGAATTTAGGGGTTTATATATCAGAATTTAGTCAATATTTCTTATTCTTCACTCAAACCCTAAAGGTGGAATCTGCGGAGCTCATAAGGGGGAGTCCATTTTAGGGGCACATTTTAGAAGCATTGGCAACGAGTCGGAGTGGGGTTTTAAGGGCATATGTGGTATATGGTGGGGGAGGGGTCAAAGGACAGTTCGGTGGAGTCCAGCATCGCATCGCATCGACGCATTATGCACTGATGCGGCCACATCCATGAACACAACAACAAACCCAATAGATTCCCATATCGTAGGGTCTGGGGAGGGTAAAGTGTACACAGACCATACCACTACCTCTAACGAAGTAGAGAGGCTATTTCAAATAGACCCCCGGCTCAAGACAAAGGACAGTATATAAAAACATCAAAAGCATGGAACACGATAAAAAACATAGATACGCCATCCACAAAAATATGCAACACTGCCAAACAAAAGACACCCAAGCCCTCCTACCTACTGACTACGACTCATCCACCCACCTTAACCCTCTATCCTAATGTTTCTCCTCCATACCTTCCTATCCAGGGTTATGTCCTCAGTCAACTGTAACTGCTCCATGTCACGTCTAATCACTTCCCTCCAGTATTTCTTAGGTCTACCCCTACACGCTTGAAACCATTCAAGATCAGTCTCTCACACCTATGAACCGGGGCATCCACGCCCCTCCTCATTACATGGCTAAACCATCTCAACCTCACTTCCCACATTTTATCCTCCACCGACACCACTCCCACCTTCTCCCAAATAATTTCATTCTTAATCCTGTCAGCCCTAGTAAAACCACACATCCAACGCAACATCCTCATTTCCGCCACCTTCAATTTTTGGATATGAGAATTCTTAACCGGCCAACACTCAGCTCCATATAACATAACCGGCCTGACTGCAACTCTATAGAATTTTCCCTTCAGCTTGGGGGTTACTTTCTTATCGCATAAAATTCCCAAAGCGAGCCTCCATTTCATCCCACCTGCCCCAATACGGTGAGAAACATCCTCATCTATCTCTCCATTCCCTTGAATCGTTGACCCAAGATACGTAAAACTATCCCTCTTACAAACCGTCTGAGAATCCAACTTCACTTACCACCTTGTCTTCTTGCCTTGAGTCACTAAGCTTGCACTCTAAGTACTCCGTCTTGGTCCTACTCAACCGGAAACCTTTAGACACATCCGTGAACACAAACCATGAGATTATGGTGGGATATGCTTCGGTGGTTCGGAGTTTCTTAGGTAATGCCAAAATCTGTGAAAGATTTAATGTTTTATTGGAATAGACGAATTAGGAGAAAACGTAAGGCTTGGAATTTGATCCCTCTTGGTTGATATGGGTTGTTTGGACGGAGAGAAATACGAGGGCTTAGGAGGTAGAGTCTAGTCTTTCTAAAGAGAGAAACAGCCTTCAGTCTCTCATTTTCTCTCATTTTTTGTTTGTGCACCCATAATATTCCTAGTTGTATAGAAGAATGGGTAGACTTTGTAGAGAAGCAGATTTAATAGATTCTTTACTTTTTGTTTTTTCCATTATATATGACCAACTCGGCCTTATTTATGAATGAAATACACTTATCTTATCAAAAAAGAATTAGGAAGGTGGTGTATAAACCAGTTGACTGCCAACAGATGGCCTTCATCAGAGGTAGACAGATCATGAATGTTGTGCTAATTGTGAATGAAGCAATTGACTCTAGATTAGCTAAAAAAAACCAAGCAACCTATGCAAATTGGACACTGAGAAAGCCTACAATCATGTCAATTGAGGGTTCCTTTTTAATATATTCAGGAAATAGGGTTTGAGGAAAAATAGATCAGATGGATCAAGTTTTGTATTTCTTCTATGAAGTTCTCTGTCCTAATTAATGGAGCACCTGAAGGTCTCTTAGAAGCTCAAAGAGGGATCAGACAAGGAGACCCTATGTCACCTGTCCTCTTTATCCTTGCCATGGAAGGTCTGAATAACACGATTAAGACAACCAACTAATGGGTGGATCACAGGTTTTGAGATATCTAGTAATAATGAAAGATGTTTGGAGGTGACATATCTCCAGTAGGCAGATCATACACTGATTTTTTGTGATGCAGATGAAGATCAATTAAAATGCCTAAGGGTCATTTTGGGGCTTTTTGAAGGCGTTTCTGGTCTACACATAAATTGGGGATAGAGCCACTTATATCCCATAAATACAGTTCCTAATATAGGGTTATTGGCATATGTGCTACAAGGTGAAGTGGGAATTTTACCATCTGTCTACTTGGGTATGCCACTGGGAGCAAATTCAAAATCCAAGAATATTTGGGACATAGTTTTGAAAAAAGTAAGAAGAAGTTGACCATATGGAAAGCTCAGTATTCTTCAATGGGGGCAAACTTACCTTGATAAATGTTGTCTTGGATGCTCTTCCTACTTACATTGTGACTTTGTTTCCACTTCCTGAAGGAGTAGTAGAGAGACTGGAAAAGCTCAGAAGGGAATTCTTTGGGCAAGGCAACAAGAAAAAAAGGGGTACCACCTGGTAAAATGGAAAATTATGATCTCTGGGAAGAAACAAGGCGGCATTAGTATCAAAAATCTGAAGATTCAAAGCAAGACACTAAAGATGAAGTGGTTGTGGAGATATGCACACGATTTACAATCGCTATGGAGTAAGGTGATCAAAATAAAATATGGAGCAATGGATCCTTGGATCACCAATGAAACAAACAAACCTTATGGTGCTACAGTTTGGAGATCAATCAGGAACTGGTGGCCCTTTCCTAAAGACCACACTGTCATAACAGTTCACAATAGCAACAGGACAAGATTCTGAAATGATAAATGGCTTATCCATAGAAGTCTGTCAGAAACTTCCCCAGATATGTATGATTTGGCACTTCATAAAGAAAGGACAGTGGCTGAAATGTGGTCTCCTCAAGGATGGGACCTTGTACTCAGAAGAAATCTGAATGACTGGGAAGTACACAGATTAATCAAGCTTTACAAAGTGCTGGAAACTCTTCAAGGATTGAAGGAAGGTGGGTAGATAGTTTATGGTGGACTGGTCACAGTAAAGGGGTTTACAAGGTGAGCTCAGGATATAAGATAATGAGTGGGGACAAATCACAATCTACAAACTGACCTTAGAAGCAAATCTGGAAAGCCAAAATACCTTTAAACTGGCCTGCTTCAGTTGGCTACTAGCAAAGGAGGTTGTGTCTTGACACATGAGAACCTAAGGAAGAGAGACATCATCCTAGTGACACACTGCTGCTTATGTGGGGAAGCAGCTGAGATAGTTCGACATCTATTTCTACATTGCAGAGTTACTGATCAACTTTGGAATATTTTCATCAATCTCAGAGGCATCCAATGGACAATGCCTAGTAAGATTGTTGACACAAATTCCAGTTGAGAACAAGCTAGCAGAGGTGCAAAAAAACAAGTACTACTGGAGGACTATTCCAGCATGCATTTGGTGGACCACATGGAGGGAAAGAAACTCTAGGAGTTTTGAGGATAGAACTAGTTCCTTACAAAAGATTAAATCAGATTGTATTCTGTTGCTTTGTTTTTGGTGTACAAAAAGTTCCCCTATAGATGCAGAAGCAATCTTAGAAGTTTTAGATGCATGTTAGGTTTGCTATCTTGTTCCTCTAGCTGTAATACTTTTTGTGAATGGTTTTCAGTAATACCTAAGTACTGGTGTATAATACTAACTTGTTACATGCTCAAAAAAATAAATAAATAAATAAATAAATTGCACCTTGTCCATATAAATATAAGGAAAATCTCGCACTAAGTTGTAAGCTTTTAAAGTATGAAATGAATAGTACCAAAAATCATTCCAGATATTTAGGAACTATTTGAGAAAACACACATGTATTTCTAACAATGTATAGTCATCACTCTTCCATTATTAGACTAAGGAGCATAGAGGACAGAGATAGGAGACTACAAATTTCAGGAAAGCTGAAATACTGCTGAATCATATAATTTTGTAAGAAAGGGCACTAGGAGAATGGGAAGCCGTAGGAAAGTGGCACCTACTTCCTAGAACTTCAGTACACAAGCACAGTACATGATTCTTTAAGTCCATTATTCTTAATAAAAGATCAGAGAACATATAAAAGCCTAAAATCAAGCGACATACATAAGAAAATCCAAACTCTAACCATTTGATAAGGAAATATCAGAAGAGTACAGGATCAACTAAATTGTTGTTGGTCCCACGTAAGGATCTTCTTACCAGCATAAACAGTTCTTCAGCTCCATTAAATAGAAATATAACTGGTCTAGGTGGAATCCAGCCGGAATCAACACAGAGTCTTGCTAGCTCGAGTATCGATGCTGTTTGAGTCATAGTGCCATTAAGACAGATAAAACCAACAATGACATCAGCCAGAAAACAGATCAAAAATATAATATAATATACATACCAACACATGAACCACAATCACCAGCTCCTGGAGAACCAGGTGGAGCATCGAAATGGCCATTTACCAAAACTGCAGAATCATTTTCTCCTGAATCCACTGATGAAATTCTGAAATTAATTTGTGTTACTTTCAGTTCCACTAAACATATTTAAGGAGTTGCAAATTTGACTATAAAATTTAAGACCCTCTTTCTGAAACACCTAGACTTAGAGCCATTGAAAAACTTCATCTTTTGGTGTCACTGGGGTGGGTACAACTAGGGGGCTTGAGTCGTACCCCTTAGATACGAGTCGTATCCTTCACCTCCTCCCATCTCGTATCCTATGCAGTGTGGTGAGGGTCGCTCACTGTCCTAGGTACGAGTGACCCTCCCCTCAATCGTACCTAAGGGTACAAGTCGTACCTAGGTGAGTCGTATAGGGAAGTCATGAGTTTGGAAGTGGACTGTTTTGGGTACGGTTGTTGTGTACGAGTTAGGGGTGAGTCGTACCCTTTGGATACGACTCATGTGTGTATGGTCGTATCCATAACAGTGTGTGTGACTAGAAGAAGCCTAGGGTACGAGACAGGGTACCACTCGTACCCTAGGGTACGACTACTTAAGTGAGTCGTACCCCTGGACGGGTTCAATTTTCATCTTTTAACTAAGGGCCTTGTGGTCATTTCCAATGTCTAAAACCCTAAGCCCTCTCACTATGTAAGTGTGTGTAGCCTCCAAAACATCCATTTTTTGATGGATCAAACACCCTAAATACTCTATCAAGCTCATCTTTGAAGAATTGGAGGCTAGGGTTTCAAGAGTGGTCTTCAAAAGGCAAAGGGGAGTCAATATTCTTGGTGATTCATCTTGTTTAAGGCATGTACCTCTTTCCCTTTCTAAATAACTCTAAACCCATGTATTTCACACTTGGATTAGTAAGTGTACATGATGGTTTTGAAATCAAATGAAAAGGGTTTTATTGCCTAATGATGAATAATGATGATTCTTGCTTGGACTTATGTTTATAAATGTTATTGATGGTAGTTTGCACATGTGAATGCTTATTGTATGTGGTCTAACATGTGGGTCTTGAGTAACCCTAGTCTTGATGGTTTCTACCATGAAATTGGCCTTAGTAAAGGCATGTACACAATGTGTTTGTGAAAATGTCTAAGTGAAATGTCTAGTTACATGATGATCATGTTGTGAACTAGGACAATGGCCCAAAATGTATGAATGCTTGATAAATGATATTGTTAAGGTAAAGTGAGCCATGTATTGTGTAATTGATAACCTTGCTGGATTGATGAATAAGAAGGGGGTTAAAGTCCCTAACATGAAAATGGACTTGAATTGTGTGTTGAACTAAATTGTCGTATAGAATTGCTAATGAAGTGTGAATGGCTTGTACAGATCTTAAGGACCATAGTTTGAATTGTATGATGAGTTGAATCAAGGCCTTGGCCTATTGAAATGGTTGAGCAATGGAGGCTCCCATGAAGATCATGTGGTTATGTATGGTGTTAAATTGGCTAAATGGGTTAAAGTCCTTATGTGTGAAATTGAATGTATGTGGATGCATGGACAAAGGGTTAAGAGTCCCAATGTCAGCGAATGATAGTCATGATGGCTTGAGGTTAAAGTCTCTTGCCTAATGAAATCGCTTGTGGTTAAAGTCCCTCGTATAATGAGATCCCATGAGGTCGAAGTGCCTCGCCAAATGAATTGGCTTGGGGTTAGGGTCCCCTATCTAATGTTGCATGAGGTTAGAGTCCATTGCCTAATGTGTGTGCATGTGGTTAGAGTCCCTTGCTTGAATGAATGTGTGTGAGTGGTTAGAGTCCCTCACTTAAATGGATATGTATGTGCTTAGAATCCCTTACTTGATGATATGTGAATATGGTTAAAGTCCTATGCTTAATAAGAAATGCTCGAATCTATGAGTATGGAAGGCTAGAGTCCTCCATTGCATGTATGATGAATGAGTGCTTTCTAAGTGTTCATAAGACTTGTCCCCTTGGTTGGCACGTGATATGTCTATATGTATGGATAAGGTTATGAATATGATTTAATATGATATATATTGACTTCTAGTTGAATGATGATGCTATTTTATCATTATCCTTGAGTTACATCCTAGCATTCCAACTGCTAACCGTCTCCGGATGCCATGTCCCCACGCGACATATGGGCCAGAGTCTTCTTCTCTTCCTGTCCAGTGATTAGGTGATCGAAGCGGTTCGTGCGTTGACTACGGAATGGTGAGCTTCCTTATTTCGGAAGCTCTTGGTCCCCTATCTCTAGACTTGTCTTATTTCGACTTGGTTCGGCTATTGTCGGGGGTTTGTCTCGACATATACATTTATAAACTTCGATTGTATAGAGGTGTTGTGGATGACTGTGGACTTGGGTACATTGGTTAGTTGATGAATCTAATAAATTGCTTACACATGTTTAAGTTATGACTTGTAGTATGTTTTCCGCTATCTCATTATACGGTCGAGACTCACCCGACCCATATGATTGATGTGATGATTGTAATGGATTATCTAGGCGACCTCCGGTTCATGTGGGCTTGAGGTGCCCATACGACATGGCCCAATTTTGAGGCGTGTCAAGTTGGTATCAGAGCCTAGGTTCATGGTCAGTTGGGTGTCCACAATACTGTGTCGAGTAGAGTCTTTTTTATGGGTGTGAAGTGCGCCCCACTTATAAAAGAGGAGCTATGAGACATTTTAGGAAATATTTCCCTTTCTTGTGTTTCAATCTCAAGCTATAGAGTCTAAGGTCTTGGATTCCTCTGATTTATGTTTGCTATCTTCCAGATCATGCCTCCAAGTAGATCTGAGACTCAGGCAAACCCTTCTGAGGGCCCTATGGACGAAGCTCGTCCAACTTCTAGAGTTCGGACCCAGGCTAGGGCTGCGGCATCCGACCATCTTTGTAGGTTCCACCTGTCCCCACCAACCCCAACTATGAGAGTGACCCTCCTATTCCGTCACCTCAAAGGGATACTACTAATGCCGAGTTTCGTCGCTCGATCAACCTCTTGACTTAATTGGTAGCTTCCCAAGCGAAGCGTGGTGCTCCGGCTACTGTTTCTTCTGAGGCCATGAGAATTGGCCAATTTATGAGGTTGATCCCTCTTATGTTCTCCGGTACGAAGGTTGAGGAAGATCCTCAGGGCTTCGTTGATGAAATGGAGAAGATCTTCAGAATCATGCATGCTACGGAGATTGAGGCCGTTGAGTTTGCTTCCTACCAATTGAAAGATGTAGCGTACCAATGGTACGAGGGGTGGGAGTTGTTTAGAGGTGTTGATGCTAGTCCCGCCATATGGGAGGACTTCTCCGAGGCTTTCTTAGACCGCTTCTTTCCTCAAAAGTTGAGGGAGGCAAAGGCGGAAGAGTTTGTTAACTTGAAGCAAGAGAGGATGTTCGTTCAAGAGTATGCCTTGAAATTCCATCAATTATCAAGGTATGCTCTCGAGATGGTTTCTAGCATAAGGGCTAGAATGCGTAAGTTTGTCTCAGGATTGTCCCGTGAGTTAGTCCTTGAGAGCAAGGCGGCCTCGTTGATTGAGAACATATATATTTCTAGGTTGATTGTGTATTTGCAACATGTGGAAGAAGAGAAAAAGAAGCAAGTTGAGCTTAGTGAGAGGTAAGGAAAGAAATTTAGGCCTTCTAAGCGTAATGGTGGTAATGGTGGCAAGTGGCCACGGAAGAAATGGGGGAGTTCGAGCTCTTTCTCCTCGGCTAATGTTCGCCCTTCTTACCCAAAGTTTTCGAGTGATCGTCGAACTCAGTTTAGTGGTGGGTCCCGGGCACAGGGTGCCCAATTCCAGGCTAATGGTGCCCAGTCAGCTCCACCTCGCCCTCCTTACAAATTCTGTGGTCAAAGTCATCGTGGTCAGTATGAGAAGAGGAGAAACAGATGTTTCCATTGTGGTCAAATTGGGCACATGCAGCGTGAGTGCCCCTCTCTAGCAGTTTCTTGGGCCAACAGTACCCCTATTGCCACTCCATCTACTCCCGCACCGAAGGGTGCTATGTCTGCCTCTGCTTCTGTTTCTGGCACCGATGCTGGCCCGAACCGCTTGCATACACTTGCTACTCGCGAGGATTCTGAGGTTTCTCCCAATGTTGTCACAAGTATGTTGAGACTTTTCTCCCGTGATGTGTATTGTTTGCTTGATCCAGAGTCTACTCTTTCTTATGTAACCCCGTATGTGGTTGTGCATCTTGATTATGGTCCCGAGAGTCTGTCGGTTCCTTTTTCTGTTTCTACCCCGGTCGGAGACCCTGTGGTTGTTAGAAGGGTCTATAAGGGGTGTGTGATATCGGTTGGTGGTAGAGATACTCTTGTAGACTTGATAGAGTTGGACATGGTTGATTTTGATGTCATTCTGGGGGAAGGATTGGTTGCACTCTTGCTATGCTTCCTTAGATTGTCGGACCTGTAAGGTCAAGTTTCAATTCCCTAATAAGCCGGTTATTGTATGGGAAAGTGGTTCCCTAGTGCCCAAAGAAAGGTTCATTTCTCATCTAAAGGTCCAAAAGTTGATTTCAAAGGGGTGTTTGTATCATTTGGTCTGAGTGAAGACTCTAACTCGGAAGAGCCTTCCCTAGAATTCGTTCCCGTGGTTAATGAGTTTCCCGAGGTGTTTCCCAATGATCTTCCCGGTGTTCCTACCGATAGGGAAATTGATTTTGGGATTGATCTTGTTCCGGACACTCATCCGATTTCTATCCCTCCTTATAGAATGGCTCCGGCGGAGCTAAAAGAGCTTAAGGAGCAATTGAAAAACCTCTTAGATAAACGTTTTATCCGCCCTAGTATGTCTCCACAGGGTGCTCCCGTGTTGTTCGTGAGCAAGAAGGATGGTTCCCTTCGTATGTGCATTGATTATCATCAGTTGAACAAAGTGACCGTAAAGAATAAATATCCTCTTCCTAGGATCGATGATTTGTTTGATCAACTTCAGGGTGTGAAGTGTTTCTCTAAGATTGATCTTAGATCGGGTTATCATCAGCTTAAGATTAGGGATGCAGATATCCCTAAGACTACCTTAAGAACCCGATATGGCCACTATGAGTTTCTTTTCATGTCTTTTCGGTTAACCAATGCCTCGACGGCATTCATGGACTTGATGAATAAGGTCTTCCGTCCGTTCTGGGACATATTTGCCATCGTCTTCATTGATGACATCTTAGTCTATTCTAAGAGTAAGGTGGATCATGTAGATCACCTCTGTGCCGTGTTGCAAACTTTGAAGGATCATTGTTTGTATGTCAAGTTCTCCAAGTGTGAGTCTTGGTTGAAAGTCGTAGCTTTTCTTAGTCATGTTATCTCTAGTGAAGGGATCATGGTAGATCCCCAAAAGGTTGCGGCGGTTAAGAAGTGGCCTAGACCTACGACTCCAACCGATATTCAGAGCTTCTTGGGTCTAGCCGGTTACTATAGAAGGTTTGTGGAGAGTTTCTCTACTATAGCTGCCCCGTTGGCCAAATTGACCCAAAAGAAGGTCAAGTTCTTGTGGTCCAATGCGTGTGAGGATAGTTTTGAGAAGTTGAAAGATAAATTGACTTCGGCTCCGGTTTTAACCTTGTCCAAGGGTAGTGATTGTTTTGTGGTTTATTGTGATGCTTCTCGTGACGATCTTGGTTGCGTGTTGATGCAACATGGTGGGGTGGCGGCCTATGCGTCTAGACAATTGAAAGTTCATGAGAAGAACTACCTAGAGTTGTTAGCCGTGGTTTTTGCGTTAAAGATTTGGCGGCATTACCTCTATGGGGTTCATGTCGCTATCTTTTCCGATCATAAGAGTCTCCAATATGTGTTTACCCAAATGGAGTGGAATCTCCGACAAAGAAGGTGGCTCGAGTTGTTGAAAGACTGTGATATGAGTCTTCATTACTATCCCGATAAGGCGAACATGGTCGCCAATGCTCTTATTGTCCATGGGGAGTTTGGCCCATATAGATGAGGATAAGCGGGAATTGGTGAAAGACATTCATCATTTGGCTAATCTTGGAGTTCGACTTACGGACTCCGAGGATGGTGGGGTATTTGTGCTTTCGGTATCTCAGTCGTCTCTTGTTGTTGAGATAAAGGAAAAGCAAGTGTTAGACCCCAATTTGATGAAGATCAAGAGTAACGTAAGTCAACACAAAGTTGCCGACTTTGTGATTAGTGGTGATGGTATCTTGAGAAACCAAGGTAGGCTATGTGTTCCCGACGTCGATGGATTGAGGAAAAAGGTCATGGCTGAGACCCATGGATCCCATTATGCCATACATCTCGGTTCCACCAAGATGTATCATGATCTTAGAGAGTTCTATTGGTGGGGTAATATGAAGCGTGATATAGCTAGTTATGCCGCAAACTGTATGGTGTGTCAACAAGTGAAAGTTGAGCACATGAGGCCCGGGGGCTTGTATCAAGAGATCCCATTACCCGAATGGAAGTGGGAGGCAATTAATATGGATTTCGTTACCGATCTTCCTAGATCCCGGAATCAATATGATTCTATTTGGGTCATTGTTGCTAGAATGACCAAGTCCGCTCACTTTTTGCCCGTAAGAACTACTTTCTCGGCGGAAGATTATGCTAAGTTGTACCTTTCGGAGATCGTGAAGTTGCACAGTGCTCCGGTCTCTATTATTTCGAATCATGGTCCTCCGTTTTCATCCCACTTTTGGAAGTCGTTCCAAAAGGGTTTGGGTACTAGAGTGTGCCTTAGTACCGCTTTCCAGCCGCAAATGGATGGGCAACCAGAAAGGACCATCCAAACATTAGAGGATACGTTGCAGGCTTGTGTGATTGCTTATGGTGGTAGTTGGTATGACCACTTGCCTTTGATTGAGTTCGCCTATAATAATAGTTACTGCTCTAGTATTGGCATGGCATCTTTTGAGGCATTGTATGGTAGGAGATGTCGATCTCCAATTGGGTGGTACGAAGTTGGCGAGGGTAAGTTGCTTGGCCCCGATCTAGTTCACCAAGCCTTAGAGAAGGTGAAGGCGATTTGTGATAGGTTGAAAACCTCTCAAAGTAGCCAGAAGTCCTATGTAGATGTGAGGCGTAGAGACTTAGTTTAGTGTTGGCGATCAGGTATTCTTAAAAGTATCTCCCATGAAAGGAGTGATGCAGCTTGGTAAAAAGGGGAAGCTTAGTCCCCGGTATGTTGGTCCCTACTTGATTATGAAGAGGGTTGGCAATGTTGCCTATGAGTTGGAATTGCCTTCTAGTATGAACTCCATTCACCCGGTTTTCCATGTCTCTATGTTGCGGAAATGTGTGGGTGATCCTTCGTTGGTTGTTCACTTGAGGGATGTTGATATTTCAGACTCTTTGTCCTATGAGGAGATCCCGGTGAGGATCTTGGATTGGTAAGTTCGCCAATTGCGAACGAAAGAGGTGGCTTCGGTAAAGGTTCTATGGAGGAACCAAAAGTCAGAGGAAACTACTTGGGAAGCGGAAGAGGACATGAAGTCCGAGTATTTGTTTCTCGTTCCGGAAACTTGGGATGGAGGTATGTGTTGATCTCCTTGCTTTGATTTATGTCTTGGAAAGACAATGGGTTAAAGTCCCCAATGTGTTGAGTGATTTGTGTCATGTTAGACCATGGGTTCAAGTCCTTAATGTTTTGAAATTGTGTGCATTTTGTTGTAATGGGTTTAAGTCTGATACGAGTCAAAAGGACACCATAGCTTTCGATGACACCATGGGAGGCCAACGGATAAAGACTCAAGCTTGGGGCTTGCCTTTGATGCCTAACCAAGAGAATAAGCATTGAAGTGTGAAGAAAGACTTCAAACACTCCAAAGCTGCCCCATGTATACACTCCAAGGCCGCCCCCTTTGTAAAGCCTCATTAAGGGCCTTTTAGTCTTTTATTATGTAATAAGTTTAGGACAAGACTTTAAATAACGCCTCTTAGTTCATTTTTCAGCAACTTTGATATTTTGAAAGATTTCTCTTTGAGAGTATATTACAAGTGTGGAATCACTTCTGCAAGTGTGGATTCACTTGTGGCAACGTGGAATTATTGTGTTGGTTACCTGTTTAGAAACGAGCGTTGCTTGGGGATTCCGATTCCCTTGAGGTCTTCGTAAAAGTGTGGTGTTGTTTATATGATTTATAGGGGTCTTTGTGTTTGATACACACTTAGGTTCTTGTTTATTGTATAATCTTATGTCTCACTATCTATCTTTACTTATTGCATTTTGTTGTCTTATCTCATGTTTGTGTTTCTGTCGTGAGTTGTTGTTCATCTTGTGTTCGTTTTTCTCTTGCGTTGTTGGTTGCTTTTAGTGTTTCCTAATCGTTTTCATATCATTTGGTATCAGAGCAAGGATTGATTTCATTTCTACGAGATTAATCTTGGGCTTGTTAACTTGAAAATCACAAAAAAGAGGTGTTGAAAAACCAAAAATCTCAAAAAAGGAAATATGTCCCGTTTTTGTGCTTTGGCGGAAATTTTGAACTTAGATTTAGGAGATTTTTATGTGTTTTGGTTGTTTCTAGTGTTAGCCCCTTCTTCACTAACACTAAAAGAGTCTAGATTCGAAGTTTGAGCCATTTCTGAGTTGTTCTTAAAATTTGAAGGTTGTTGTTGTTGTAGATCTAAGCTTGTACGTGTGTTGTTGTTGAGGATATTGAGCTTGGACGTGTGTTGTTGATGTTTGGGGTCCAACGTGCACCTAGAACTTCAAATTTCAAAAGTGGTGTTCTCGGTGTTCTTCACCATCTTCATGTTTTGTTGAAGAAAGGTCTTCAAAGTTGGTTGTTTGATCTAAGTAAGTGAAGAAATAGAGTGTGACCTTTGGTTTGTCTTGAAAACATATCTCAAGGCTAATACAAAAGAAGAAAGAAGACAAAGGGCTCCCTAAAAGTTGTCTTACCAAAAGGGAGAAAGGGCACCTACCAAGACATACAAAAGAGGAAAGAGCCAAAGGTCTTTCAAAAATGTGTTTTGCCAAAAATATGCAAAGAAAGTCAAAACACTTTTTAAATTTGAAAATAGCTCCAAGACTTGTGTATTTCCCTCCCTTAGCCGAATTTCCTCTCTTCCAATTGAACATTGATCAATACATATTGAAGACAAGAAACTATTTCTTTTTCAAAATTTCAACAACCAATGAGAGGCTGCCACGTCATTACCCTACCCAAAATTGCTTAAGCTCAAATTTCAGATTTCTTTGTTTCTTTTCTTTGTTTCCTTAATTCCATTTCTTGGTTCTAATACTAATTAGCATTTAGTAATCATCTACTAGGTTGAGAATTAGTTGTTTGAATCTGTTTCTTCGTGTTAAGCGTTCTTTGTGTGCTTTTATCTTTTTGATTCGTTGTAGTTTCTTGGTTCAAGTTCGTACATACTTTCTTTGAGTCATTTCAAACAAAAATCTATTCCGACCTCAAGCCACAATTGGTACCAAGTAATCTCACGGAGTATAAACGAGATATCAACACTTGCAACGCCAATTGAGTGACATTTCAAAGGTGTGAGCTTGAGAGCTTGTAAGGCTGTTTTCTTTTCTAACCTTAACTTGTTTGTTGTTTTTTGTTTTTGTTTAGCATTTCTTTTGCTAGGTACTATGGCATCGGGAAAGGTAACCACGAAAGATTTGATGGCCGCCATAATGAGGGTGAAACACGATGTTAATAGCCGGATGGAAGCCTTTGAAGGAAGAATGGAAGGGATGGAAAATTCTCTTTCAAAGAAGTTGGATAACTTAATAGAGCATTCAAGCTTTCCTAAATCCACCCTTCCCAATCCACCGAATTGTCAAGTTCCCTTGAGTGGACATGCTTCAAATGAACTTCAAGGTAATCAAACTAACTCTTGCACTCTAGTAAATGAGGCTAGTAGCCAACTAAGTGTGAAAGATATTTTATCTTTAAGTGAGCCTAATGTCTCTTTACTTCATGATGATAATATACAACTTGAAAGCATGAAAACACTAGTTGATCCTTATGATGACAAAATTGACTCTTCTAGTAAGAGCGATTTGCGTCCACATAGTGTTGAAGCCATTAGATAAGTGATAGTACATTGTCTTTGTAGAGATAACGTGGACCAACTTGTGTGTGAACATAGCCCACCACTTGGGGATGTTTGTGAAGTGTTTAAAGGACCTCAAGTGAATGGTGATGTTGAGAATGTTGGTCGATTGAATGGGAATGACCCTCTAATTGCCTTATTGATGATCATGCTAGTATAGAGGGTACAAATGATTGTATTGGTGGTAATCTTGGGAAAAGAAGTGTTTCCAAAACCTGTGTCCATGGACACTCCACCTATTTGATCCCGGTGATCATTTGAAATATGGTGATGTTGATGTCTTTCAAACCGTGGTTAGGAAAGACTTGTGTGAATTGTGCGAGCATGATTCTATTGATGTTAAGCATATTTTGTGTGTAAATCTAGTTTCCGTGATTGGAAGGGTAATTTACCCTCTAAAACCTCCTTGCTTTTACCCTTAGTTATTCCAACATGGGATGATTTGCTTGGTAATTTTGTTAATGGAACTAACTTAGGGAAATTTCTTGATGCTCTTCGTAGCCAACTCCTTTGCACTTCGAATGTTGACTTTTCTTCCAATATTTTGAAAGATGCTTGGTTATATGTGAACTGTGCACAGCCTTGGCATGATGCCATGATTGATTGTACTAACCCAAACCCTCATGCCATGAGGATGTTGTGCTTGTTTGTCCTTCCTTTGGTTTTGCAAGGTGTGGATTCAAGGTCGAATCCTTTTCAAGAAGGGGAGGATGATACGAGTCAAGGGGGCATCATAGCTTTCAATGACACCGTGGGAGGCCAACGCATAAAGACTCAAGCTTGGGAGCTTGCCTTCGATGCCTAACCAAGAGAACAAGCATTGAAGTGTGAAGAAAGACTTCAAACACTCCAAAGCCGCCCCATGTATACACTCCAAGGCCGCCCCTTTTGTAAAGCCTCATCAAGGGCCTTTTTAGTCTTTTATTATGTAATAAGTTTAGGACATGACTTTAAATAGCTCCTCTTAGTTCATTTTTCAGCAACTTTGATATTTAGAAAGACTTCTCTTTGAGAGTATACTACAAGTGTGGAATCACTTGTGCAAGTGTGGATTCACTTATGGCAATGTGGAATCATTGTGTTGGTTACCCATTTAGAAACGAGGGTTGCTTGGGGATTCTGGTTCCCTTGAGGTCTTCGCAAGAGTGTAGTGTTGTTTATCCGGTTTATAGGGGTCTTTGTGTTTAATACACACTTAGGTTCTTGTTTATTGTATAATCTTATGTCTCACTATCTATCTTTACTTATTGCATTTTGCTATCTTATCTCGTGTTTGTGTTGCTGCCACGAGTTGTTGTTCATCTTGTGTTTATTTTCTCTTTTGTTGTTGGTTGTTTTTAGTGTTTCGTAATCATTCTTGTATCAAAGTCCCTAGTATTGAGTTGATTCATGTCTTTGGTAAATGATGGTTCTGAGTCCCTAATCCTTAAATTGAGTAAATACTTGATAAGCTGATGGGTTGAAGTACCTAAGTTGTGAAATGAGTAAGTGTTGATAAACAAGAGTTTAAGTCCCTAAGCTTTAAAATGAACAAGTGTCTTGATAAATAATGGGTTTGAGTCCCAAAGACGATGACGTGAATGATTGATTGATAATGAGCATGATGTGTGTTATATCCTTGTTGTATGTTAGTTCTAACTTGTTTGAAGGTCGTTTTGATGTATGATAATGTGTTGGCTTGTGTCTATTGCTTGTCTTACCCCTCGTTCGAGAAAGAATGATCCAAGTAGGGGAGAATTGAAACACCTAGACTTAGAACCATTGAAAAACTTCATCTTTTGGTGTCACTGGGGTGTGTACGACTAGGGGGCTTGACTTGTACCCTTTGGATACGAGTCGTATCCTTCTCCTCCTCCCCTATCGTATCCTAGGCAGTGTGGTGAGGGTCACTCACTGTCCTAGGTACGAGTGACCCTCCCCTCAATCGTACCTGTACCCCTGGACAAGTTCAATTTTCAGCTTTTAACCAAGGGCCTTGTGGTCATTTCCCATGTCTAAAACCCTAAGCCCTCTCACTATATAAGTGTGTGTAGCCTCCTAAACATCCATTTTTTGATGGATCAAACACCCTAAATACTCTCTCAAGCTCATCTTTGAAGAATTGGAGGCTAAGGTTTCAAAAATGGTCTTCAAAAGGCAAAGGGGAGTCAATATTCTTGGTGATTCATCTTGTTTAAGGCATGTACCTCTTCCCCTTTCTAAATAACTCCAAACCCATGTATTTCACACTTGGATTAGTAAGTTTACATGGTGGTTTTGAAATCAAATGAAAAAGGTTTTGATGCCTAATGATGAATAATGATGATGATGATTCTTGCTTAGACTTATGTTTATAAATGTTAGTGATGGTAGTTTGCACATGTGAATGCTTGTTGTATATGGTCTAACATGTGGGTCTTGAGTAACCCTAGTCGTGATGGTTTCTACCATGAAATTGGCCTTAGTAAAGGCATGTACACAATGTGTTTGTGAAAATGGCCAAGTGAAATGTCTAGTTACATGATGATCATATTATGAACTAGGGCAATGGCCCAAAATGTATCAATGTTTGATAAATGATATTGTTAAGGTAAAGTGAGCCATGTATTGTGTAATTGATGACCTTGCTGGTTTGATGAATAAAAAAGGGGTTAAAGTCCCTAACATGAAAATGGACTTGAACTGTGTGTTGAACTAAATTGTCGTATAGAATTACTAATGAAGTGTGAATGGCTTGTACAGATCTTGAGGACCATAGTTTGAATTATATGATGAGTTGAATCAAGGCCTTGGCCAATTGAAATGATTGAGCAATGGAGGCTCCTATGAAGACCATATGGTCATGTATGGTGTTAAATTAGCTAAATGGGTTAAAGTCCTTATGTGTGGAATTGAATGTATGTGGATGCATGGACAAAGGGTTAGAGTCCCAATGTCAGCTAATGATAGTCATGATGGCCTGAGGTTAAAGTCCCTTGCCTAATGGAATCGCTTGTAGTTAAAGTCCCTTGCATAATGAGATCCCATGAGGTCGAAGTGCCTCGCCAAATGAATTGGCTTGGGGTTAAGGTCCCCTATCTAATGTGGCATGAGGTTAGAGTCCATTGCCTAATGTGTGAGCATGTGGTTAGAGTCCCTTGCTTGAATGAATGTGTGTGAGTGGTTAGAGTCCCTCACTTGAATGGATGTGTATGTGCTTAGAATCCCTTACTTGATGATATGTGAATATGGTTAAAGTCCTATACCTAATAAGAAATGCTTGAATCTATGAGTGTGAAAGGCTGGAGTCCTCCATTGCATGCATGATGAATTAGTACTTTCTACGTCTTGATAAAACTTCTCCCCTTGATCGGCATGTGATATGTCTATATGTATGGATAAGGTTATGAATGTGATTGAATATGATATATATTGAATATGTCTATATATGCTGCCATGTGACCTGGAGGTCAGGGGTTCAAACCTTGGAAACAGCCTCTAGCAGAAATGCAATATAAGGGTGCGTACGATACAACCTTGCAATGGGACCCTTCCCTGCACACTGCGCATAGCGATAGCTTTAGTGCACCGGGCTGCCCTTTTTTTTTGTTGAATGATGATGTTATTTTATCATTATCCTTGAGTTACATGCTAGCGTTCCAATCACTAACCATCTCCGGACGTAATGTCCCCACGCGACATAGGGGCCGGAACATCTTCTTTTCTTCTTGTGCAATGATTAGGTGATCGAAGCGGTCCGTGCATTGACTACGGAGTGGTGAGCTTCCTTATTTTGAAAGACATTCATTCTTGGTCCCCTATCTCTAGATTTAGTCTCATTTTGACTTGGTTTGGCTATTGTCGGGGGCTTGTCCCAACATATACATTTCTAAACTTCAGTTGTATAGAGGTGTTGTGGATGACTGTGGACTTGGGTACATTGGTTAGTTGATGAATCTAATGAAGTGCTTAGATATGTTTAAGTTATGACTTGTAGTATGTTTTTCGCTATCTCATTATATGGTCGGGACTCACCCGACCCATGTGATTGATGTGATGATTGTAATGGGTTATCGGGGCGACCTCCGGTTCATGTGGGCTTGAGGTGCCCATACGACATGGCCCGGTTTCGGGGCGTGTCACTTTCCTTTGGTATATGAGGTTAGCAATCAAATATCAATAACAATTTGGCAGGTACTTCCCAAGAGTTGCCTTTAACTTCTTCAGATTTTTCATAATTTAAGAGTGTAAGGAACCTTTTTTCAAAAGCAAAAGATCCATGACCCCTACAAATGAGCTCCACCCAAAACAAATTCTTTCAATTGATGAATGAGGAATAAAATTCAGGTAAGGACACTGATTTATCTTTATGCTTTAATAAAAAGAGAGAAAACAAAAAAAAAGTGTTGGTTGCTGATAAAATGTATAGATATATGACCAAACATCACATTCAAGCTGGTATACCTCATAATAATATTTGTATGATTTCTATAAGCCAGAGAGATGCTATGCCGTAAAAAGAACATGTTGAACGAGCCATTAACAATGGTCTCCTCTATCTCTATTCTGCAAGAATAAGAATCTATAATTGTTAGTTCTGCAATTGAGATTAAGAATTAAGTGAAGATGACTTTAACAAGTTAGAGAACTTTCAAATAAGACCAACCTAATACCAGGTTGAGCTCTCTCCTTCATCATTTCCAACTGTGTCTTAATATATTGTGCCGCTAGTCTCAGACCTTGACGCCCTTCCTGCGCGAAAAAAGTTTATCAGCGCATATTATATCTTAAAGAAGAGATATACTGAGACAGAGAGAGAGTAAAGGATAACCCAACTCTTTGCAATATTATCAACTTCTAAACAGCATCTAGTTCAATTTCTAAAGCAAGAAAATAACAAAGGATATATGGCAGGGCCGTAACCTTAAACAGAACTACTAGTAGTATGAAATGCCACAAAAAGTTATGGTTCATGAAACTCTTTTTTCTCTCAAAATCTGCACTAAAAATGTAATTTGGTGTTTGATGAGATTTTCTTAACCTCTTTTGGGCAAAAACTGTTTTTTATATGTAGTGATTTGTGGGCGTTGTTCTCAAGGAATTTTTTGTTCTTCCACCCACAAAAAACTCATAAATCTTTTTTTTTTAATCTGCATCAAACGTGGTTCTAAACAAAAGAGATTGAATCCTCTATACAATTGGGACCTCGCAAGTATACCAAATAAAACACTCATAAATCTTATTTCTACAAACTTGTTTTCCAGAAACAGTTTACAGAAGAAGACAAAAATTTGACTGTTGTGCAAAAGCTAGTCAACTGAACATGAGTTGCATTTCTTTCATCTTAATCCATATGGCATTAAGTAGAACAAGGATTGAGAAACTTCTAGCTACGTAACAAAGGTTGAACCATAAGCATGATAGATCAGAGTAAGTCATGTAGCACTAGCAAACTCATGCATGGATTAAGCACAAATGTACCAATACCAATTTCGTGTGGAAAGCCAAATTTAAAATTATATAAATAAAAGTGTGCCCTCAAAAATTTATTAGTCCTGGGATACCTGGCGACCTCCAATATCTTCTGATAAGACGCGGACATGCTCAATAGCTCTGGCCTCAGAAAAGCGATCAGGAGGAGCGTCCATGGGAAGAGGTGTGATGAACTTCATGTGAATGATGGAGTATACAAGCACTGATATCAATCCGTACAAAATCCCCAGACTAAACAGAATTTTGAATCCCGCTATATCACCCGACCTCAGCCTCCAAGCCATGACTTTGATACAGTATGTAATATTCTCTATTCAGTTCATACAGAATTAATTAGAATATACAATGTGGCTGGCTATGATATACTTTAACAAAGAAACAAATCGAATCGAGCCAAAAAAAAAAAAGTCAAAAGAGGAAGAATCAGTGAAAGGGATACATTCGGACCTGCAAAGAAATGTGAGAGTACTGGTCAGCTTCGTCAGTGTTAGCATTCTTTGATTGCTTTCGTCCGAATTCGGTTCCTTCAGCTTTTGAAGTTTTCTGGGCCCATCAACTTTATGGGGCCCATATGAGCGAAAAACTTTGGGAAAAGTACATAGGGGAAATGAAAAAAATAACATTTTAAATCTAAAATAATTTCACTAAAATAGCCTCAAAATTTAAATACCGCTAATTAGCCACTAAACTAATTTCACTAAGACCAAATCCATCGACATACACCTAAAATTGCAGCGATCTTTCACTTTGACACTCAAAGTAGACAGTGTCCATTTTAAACACCTAAAATAGTCATCGAATGTGTTACTTTGACACTTTTTGCTCATGTTTTTTAAAACATCTCTGGTGCGTGTAAACAAACGCTTCCACGTGGATTTAAATCACCAATTTAAAAAAGCCACCTCCTTTTCTGTGCCACGCTATACTTACTAAAACTAAAAGGGGGAAAGGGAAAAAAAGGGTCGTTGTACCCATTTCTGATTTTTGAACCCCATGAAAACCCTAGGTAAGTTTCAAAGCACATCATGATTTTTCTTCGATTTTACATAGATCTGTATTGATTACTAACTACTAATAGTGTATTTTGCAGGTATCTTGCTTACAATCAAGTTTTGATGTTTTCTTATTTACACCGAGTTCAAAATCGAAAGCAAAGTTGACGAAATTGAAGAAATTAAAGGTCTACTGAAATTTTCTTTTATTTTTCTTCATATTTCTTGACGTGTGGTGGCCTTGTTGAAAATAATATAAGTGTTTGGTTAGTCTTTGTATTTAGGGTTTTTTGGGAGATTTTTTTTTTCTTTTTTTTTTTAGGGGGGGGGGGGTCGAGAAATTTAGTGATATAGTTCTGATTTCTTTGGGTTTTGGACTAATTCAGTAATAAAGTTTGGGTTTTTCTGGAGATTTGACTGATTTAGGGTTATTTTTGTAATTTTAAAGTTTAGGGCTTTTTGGATATTTCCTTGTTGTTCAAAAGATTTGGGGGTTTTGAATTGGGTTTTTGAAGGGGATATAATGGATGACTTTATTTTGACTTGTTTTCATCATGGGAGAACTATTGTAGCCGACCTTAACCCTACTTATAAAAATGAATTTGATGTTTTTGTTATTGCTATTGATAAAGACCACTTTAGTCTTGTTGAGTATCTTTCCTACACCAATGATCTTGGACACAAAGGTGAAGGGGTTTTATTGTCAACACATAGATAGTGGTGTATTAGTTCAAATTACTTGTGATAGACAGTTGTTAGACTTTGTGAAAGACTTAAAAGATGGTGATGAAGTTGATGTCTTTGTTAAACATGACATTATTGATGATGTTAGGTTGTGTTGACCTATGTTTATCTTTTAGAAGGTCCAGAGAGTAATAACTTTTCTGAAGATGATATAGGTAGTGATGGTAATGAGGATAGGGTGCTTAATCTAGGTCTGGATAAAAATGACACAGATCTGCCTAGGGAGGAATTAGGTAGGGTAAAATCCCTGATAAGAATGGTGTAGACATTGATGAAGAGTTAAGAGCCTTTAGGGTTGAAAGTAGAACCAAAATAAATCCCAGAAGAAAATCAAAAGTACCTGAAGAAATACCAATTGGTAAAACTGGTATTGACAAAAGTTTTCAATACATCAGTAGAAATAAAAGAAAATAGATATGTGGGTAGATTAGAAAGTGATGAAAAGATAGTTCAGACTGTGACAGTGTTGATAACACTAATTTGTTAGGTGAGGATGCTGTTGTGGGTATTGATTTACCAAAAAGAAAAAGTAGAAAAATTAGGTATGATGATGAATGTGGTATTGCTATTTTTGAATTTGGTATGATTTTTAATGGTCTTAAGGAATTCAGAAAAATTTTGGGAATGTATGCATTAGAAAACAAAGTTTAGATTATTTTAAAACAATGAAGCTCATAGAGTGGGGGCTAAATGTAAATTCAAGAAAAATGTAGTTGGTTGTGTTATGGTGCACTTGATAGAGATTCAAGTAATTTCTTGATAAAAACTATAATCCAGTGCATAAGTGTACTACATCAAATAAGAACAAGATGTGTACAACTAAATTTGTTGCAAACAGATTCAGAGAGGAAATAATTAAACAACCATCTTTAAGAAATTGGGAAATACAAGAATTGTGTTAGGAGAAATTAGGATTGTATGTAGGCAGAACTATCTATTACAAAGCAAAGTTACAGGTTCTAAGAGAGTCTTCGGGGAAGTGGAACATGAAGTTTGTAAGATTATGTGATTATGCTGAGATGATAAAACAGACTAATCTTGACAGTTCTGTTTAGCTGAGAATGGATAGTGAAACTTTTCCAGGTAAAATTTTGTTTGTGTATTTCTCTACTTATTTGGATGCATTGAAGAAATGGTGGATGAAAGGATGTGGAAGAATTATAGGGTTTGATGGATGTTTCTTAAAAGGTGCTTGTAAGGGTGAGCTTCTAGTAGCAGTTGGAAAGAATGAAAACAATCAAATATTTCCTATAGTCTGGGCAATTGTGGATAAGGAAAATAAGCATAGTTGGAGTTCTTTTATCAAATATTTGAGAGAAGACCAGTAGTTGGGTACTGGAGCAAGTCTCATTATGATGGATGATTTGCAGAAGGTAATATTTAACTGTGTTCTTAACTATAAATTATTTAAAATAATTCATTTATTTTCCAGTTACTTTGACTATTTTTTTGTTTTGTAGAATTTTCATACAGCTGTTTTTAAGTTATTACCCAATGTTAAAGTTAGAAGGTGTGCTAGACACAACTAGTCTAACTAGAGTCAAGTGTGGAAGGAAGAAGAAAGGATAAAACAATTTTGGAGATGTTCCAAGGCAAGTTTTGAAGTGAAGTTCAAAGAGGAACTTTATTACATGAGCCAACTTGGTGTTCCAGGTAGAATATTAATGGTGATTTGTTGCATTATCCTAGGGAGTCATGGGTTAGGGCATTCTTTAGGGAAGATTGTAAGTGTGATGTTGCTGAAAATAACATGTGTGAGACCTTTAATTCATGGATCTTATCTAATAGACACAAATCTATTATTACTATGTTAGAGGAAATTAGGAGAAAATCATGACTAGAATAGTGGACATGATTAACTTTGCCAACACTTAGAGATATGATATTGCACCTATGACTAGACTTATATTGGAGGAGAATAAGGACAGGGCTAGGACTTGCAAGGCGCTTTGGAATACTGATGTTGGATTTGAGATTGGAGAAAGTGAGTATAGGCATATAGTGAACTTGAATAGTAGAACTTGCAACTGTAGAAGTTGCAGTTAAGATTCCTTTCCAACATGCTATTTATGCATTATATCATATTTAAGAGGAGCCTGAACCTTATGTAGAGCATTGGTATAAGAATCAAACTTTCATGAAGGCTTATAATCACTTCATCCAACCAATCTCCAATATGAAAATATAGCATGAAACATAATTCAAAAATTGAGCCTCCTGAACCTAAGAAATGTCTGGTAAGCCTGTAAAAAATAGAAAAATTGGGCAAAGAATCAAGAAAGGAATATAGAAAGTTGTCCAAACAAGGGGTGAAAGTAACATGTTCCAAGTGTCATCAACAAGGCCATAATAGAAAATATTGCAAGGTAAAACAGTCACTTTACATTTGATTTTAAAAGTTGATTTTTCCATATATTAACTGTTATGTTTGAATTTTTAGGCTCCTAATCCAAATCCACAAAGGACCAAGTTTACTGGTCAAAGTTCTCAATGAAGTAGCCATCCTGGAAGCTTAAGCCAACCTGCATCAACATCCGTAAAAAAATCAACATAGTCTAATTCAAGTCAATATTTACCAACATGTTCAAGCCAAATTGCATCTTCAAAAATAGTTTGTGTTTATACAAGGAGAGTTAGGAGCTTCAAGAAAGTTGTAGGATCAACTTTTTGTGGTGATACAACAATCCCTGTTGCACAAAGAATCAAGAGTCAACTACCTCCTAGAAGAAGAGAAAATATTGGACAGAAGAGAGGAAGAGTTGTAAGTACAGAAGATGTTGGAGAAGGTGGATCAAAAAGGTCTAAGAATGCTGGATTTGGGATCTACACAAGTGCAAAGGGAAATCGAAATACTGAATGTAAGTTAATTCCAACTTTGTTACTTTCAGAAATAGTAAATGGCTACATAAATATACTAAATGTTGTTCCTTTTATTCTAAAAAAAAACAGTCAGGTACATCAAGTCAAAGGATCTTACAACCTGGTGCAACTTACAAGGATGCAAGTTCTACAAGAGTTGATCTTGGTTATAAGCCTAGAGGCTTGAGATAGAAAAATAAAGATGTTGTCATCACAAATCAGTTGCAGTAGATGACAAACAAAAAGAAGAAGAAGTAGTAGTCAAGAAGAAGTATCTCATGTTAATTATGTGTTATGTTTTTTGTTCTGTAATTTGAAGTACCAAACAAACAATTAGTTTATGTTGTTCCTTTGAATCTGCTAGTAATGAATAGTAGTAAATAATTAGGTTGTTAGATTTTAAAGTCTGTTAATATAGGTTATGCAAACTTTGAGCTCAATATAGAGCTATTTTTTTATGTTACTTTGAGCTTAATTTAGTGCATATTTATGAAGCTGACTATTGTGTAAGTTAGAGCTTAATTTGAAGCATATTTATGAAGTTGTATTGGTATTAGTTTGAGCTCAATGTGAATCATGTATAAGAGAATTATTTTGGTGCTGCTTTGTTGTGTTGCTTGTCTACTTTGACAACATTTTTTTCTGTAAATCATTGACAATGCTAAAAATGTTTAAGGCCAAGCCAAAATAAACTTTTCATTTCATTAAAAGGAAGGAATGTTACATGGACAATATTACATAAAAACTACACCTAAATAACAGCTAAATACACATCAAAATAGTATAGCTAAGCCACCATGAAAACCAATAATTTTGGTACATCACATCAATAGCAATTACACCATGAAAAGTTCAGAAATTAGGCTTGAATATCGATGCACCTAACAATACCAAACCAGTAGCAATAACGCTAAGAATGTAGTATCTTCTTGCTTGATTTTGTTTCTCTTCAAAGGCCTTGACTTTCTTCAACCAACCCCAAATTATCTGATTTGCTTGTGAAGGATGCCGTTCTTCATACCAATCAAAGTAATCACATCCACCCAATTTCTATAAAAACAAGACCACAATTACAAAATAATTACAAGTCAATAATTAATCAACTAATTAAATAAAAAAATATTACCTTTACAATTTTACAAGTAAAAAAACTACGACCTGGATTTTATTGAGTCCAAGAAGTTTTCAATAGTGCTTCATGACAATACTTACCATACCAAAATTTTTTATCAGAAAAAAATATGAAAGATGAGCTCGATATTGTCAAGTTCAGTTGAAAAATATGAAAAAAAAATCAAGAAGAAACCAAATACAAATAATTTAAAAAATTTGAAAAGGGAAAAAAAGATGAAGAAGAAAAAGATTTGGAAATATAGGGCTAAATTTTACAATTGGAAGTAGTAAGAAGATGAATATATAAGGAAATAGGGAAAAATAACTGTTGGAGGGCCAAATCAGACACCAAGTCAGCAAAAATGGTGCTTCAATGCGCCTTGGCTGCATGAATTAAACGTGAGCTACCAACAGGGCATCAAATACCAAAGTGAGACATTCGATGGCTATTTTAGGTGTTTAAAATGAACACCTTCTACTTTACGTGCCAAAGTGAAAGATCGCTAAAACTTTAGGTGTCTGTCAATGGGTTCCACCTTTCACTAACTAACCATCATTATCAGACCCTTAAACATAGTCGAAAATCCCAGTAAATCCAAAGATAAATATCCTTCCCCATCTCTTTTTCCCTTTCATTCTCGATTTCCATTAAATAACCATCACTTTTTCGCAAGAGAGGTATAAGAAATTGTAATACCCTAATTTTCAAGCTCTAAACACCTTAAAAGATAGGCTACTTGTCACGATCCAATTTCTCACATCATAATGGTGCCTACCATAACCCACTAGTAGGCAAGCCAATCGATAGTCCGAAATGACTAGTAACGGACTATTCAATAATATGAGGAAAAAATACGGAATAAATAAAATAAAGATCAATACATAATAAAATCTCAAAACCTGGTGGTATCAATACAAGAGATTCTAATATAAAATAAGAGTACGAAGGTGAGATATCAAGAGAAATACACTGATACGACTTATCTCTGAATACAACATAGAGACTAGTCTAATATATAAGAGAAAGATAAGTAATACTCCGAACATCTGGAGCTTACTCTAAATCTTTGAACCATGGCTGCTCCGCATAATCCACACATCAATAGTGATAACATGTATTATGATCTGCAAGCTGCAGAAGTGTAGTATGAGTACCAAATGAATGCTACTCAGTAGGCAACTGCCAACTGAGCTCTAAAGATAAAGCAGATATATACAACATGTTAATAGAATGGAAACTATACCCATGGGTCCAGAAATCATATAACAAGTCAATGAGAATTATAAGGGACAACTATCCCGTTTAAGTCCAAGATTCTAACATAATAAGGTAAACTATCCTATTCCAGCCACATTTAATAGATGCCAATACTATACCATATATCCCAGGCCAATATACGAATGAAGAGCGAAAGAAAGATACATAGCAATATATAAGGCCAAGAAATGAATATATAATATGAATAAATAAATAAAAGGATAAACGTAGTACCATAGCTTCATATACCTAGATATATATATATATATACATATAAACATGACATCACTTCAAAGCATAACCTAGATCATCATGTTATAATTTTAAGACCTCATATAATACTATCAGGGGGTGTTTTATGTGAGGTGTAGGGAATAAGTACTCCCGGGATAAAATAAAAGATTATTTTATCCCATGCTTGGTTGGAGGTATTAGTTAATATCGGGATAACTTATCCCACCATTTACACCATAGAGATGGGATAAGTTATCCCATATAGATGGTGGGATATATTATCCTGAATAAACCCGGGATAACTAATCCCAGGATTAATTATCCCAGGATAACTATTTTCCAACCAAACGACCCCTCAAGATTTAATACTGTTATGCTTAAGGTCTCTAGTCCACGCGACTAGACATGAAATAATTGTGTATAATAATGAAAACATAAGGTAGAAAAGGTTGATCACATACCGTAAATCTCGATACCGGATCAATGAACAATCTGTCATATCTAGCCATAATAATGATCATTACAAATGATAATAACCATATCATAACAACGTGAATAACCAGCTACTCCTAACAACCAAATACCTAGTCGAGCCTATGCATACCCTCAAAGCCCCAAACTCGAAAGGTTCAATCAGCATACAATAAAACAAGGCATATTCCTCACCCGTATCTATGCTATCGTCCCATACCGACTGATAGACATAGGTGCATATTGGTGATATGTGATATGTATGCAGGAATGAATGCAAGGTACACAATAAATATCCCAATCTCATCATCATAACCATCTCTATCATAATTGTCATCATCATGACCACCATCAACATAATCAACCTCCGTCCTTATTGTGTATCAATATATCATCACAGTATCCTTCGGCCTTGTCGGGTGTTAATGTATCATCACAGTATCCTCCGACCTTGCCGGATAGCAATATATTATTGTAGTATCCTCCGGACTTATCGGGTATCAATATATCATCATAGTATCCTCCAGCCTGGTCGGGTATCAATATAATCATAAATATATTACCATAAAATATCTATCTGGACAATACTTCATAATTATTCGTTATTAGAAAACCAACACTTATTTTTGTTAAACCACTAATTCACTAGTCATCACATGACCTCTAATTATTATCCTAAACATTATTCTTAACATAATCCTTATTTATGGAATAGCAACTAACTGTTATTTATTAAATTGCCAATACCCAACCTGTAGTCAAGGTTCATCACCGCACCATAAACACCAATTATCCACTATTTGTTATTATCAACTAATCATCCTATATCCGTAAGTCATTATTAGCCAACAAATTATAATATATCATCTAACTATCTTTTATTAACTAATGTCATTCATTAACTAACCATCGCTTACCAACAAATCCTCATATACCAACAATCTATCATGATTATCTTGTCATCTCTTATCACTAACATCTCTTATTATCTAACCTCATTAATACATAACTCCTCGTTTAACAACTAATCAATATTATAAACTTAGTCATCAATATCATTAATCTTTACTTATGCTAAACCCGACATCATCATTAGCCACGTATCAACCATCACTAACTAACATATTTCAACTAATCAAGGTTCATTAACTAGTATGATAGATTCCTAGCCATCAAGTACTATAGTTACCTAATAGGCAACTAACTACCACATAGCTTAACCCTTAGTTGGGAAGAATAGTCATAAGATCGTATTTCTGCTAGAATTACATAAATTATCGATATAATAATCATAAATGTACCAAGTCTATACATGCCATCACCAGTATTCAATAAAAGGAATAATAAACGTCATATCGCATCTTTCTCTATCTCATACTAAAGAGATGTGTATATAAGTAGATATTTGTATTCATAAATTGTAACTGTATCTTTTACATGGATAAAATCTTCCCAGATATCTAACCAATATCATAAAACGACCCTCGACCCAATAGTATGTCTGAATAATCACAACATCATAATCACGGCCTTCATCCCATATACATATCTGGAACTCATGTCAATAACAATGTATATAACCAACTCATATATATATAAGCCATAGAAAATCTATAATCATCTCACGTATAGGATACATCTCATATCTAGGAGGCATAATATCAAAAAACGTATAGTCATCTCTCATATAGGAGATATCTCATATCTAGGAGGCATAATATCAATAAGCATAACACGTCTATATGATATCTCATATCTATAGGTCATTTATCATGACTATAAGGAATATCACTCCTCTAGGTCAATTGTCATATCTAAGAGGAATATCACCTTTATAGGTTCAATAATCATAACTAAAAGGAGATAGCATCTCTATAGGCCCAATATCATATCTAAAAGGAAATAATATCTCTATAGGCCCAACATTATATATAAGAGCAAATAGTATCTCTATAAGACCAATATCATATCTAAGAGAAAATAGCATCTCTATAGGACCAACATCATATCTAAGAGAAAATAACATCTCTATAGGACCAACATCACTTCCACAAGGAATATCATAACCATTCTCTAAAGTCACAATTCGAAAAACATCATTACAATTTACCGAGTAACAAAGTAACCTTATACTAAGGTTTACTAGTCTCAACTATGCCTAACATCCATAACTAAGTTCACAAGGCTAACATAAGTCTTGATCTAAGTGGGTCGGATGATCCCACTTCTAATCCTCAATTTCCATATTTAGACAAACTATGCCCCAAACTACGCTATGGTATCTAGTCCAACTTCTAGATGTCAAGTAAGCCATATTCAAACCTAAGGTAGGAATTTCGACTAGTAACAAGGGTACTCAAGTTAACTCTACCCAAAATATGATTTCAAGACCACCACACTAGCCCAATAAGGTAAAATATACTAATCATGCTTTAAATGCTAAAACCACTTTCCAAACATAGCACTATGTCATAACCACGCTAAAAACTAATCTAAATTAGAGAGAAGGCAATAGGATTCTAAAAGGTTATAAACATACCATTTTATGGGCCCAAAACCCTTATCTAATCCACAAACACAACAATCAAGGCTAAGTTATCCTACTCATAATCAAGCTTAACATTTATATTCACACGCAACACATATCACACATCAACTACGAAGAAAAGTAGACAGGAGCCTACCTCAAAGCCAAACTGTAAAACCTCACTTCATGCACCACATGTTCGTCTTCACTTCAAAATTCACAAAATGCCATCACAAAATCAAAATCATAATCTACTCATCTATATGAGTCTAATGACACCCATATTGCACTATTATGCTTTGGGTCCAAAAATGACACCAAAATCCTAAGTGGGTCCCACTTACGAAAAATATATTTTCGAGGCCAACCCAATGTTTCCACATGAACAAGTAATCATAACCCTCAAGAAATGGGTAAAAACTAAGCACACTTTGGGCTAAGTCAAGCCCTAAGCTAAGTTGGGGTTTTGAGTCTAAATTAAGAAATTCAAGCATGAATTCAGAGGATTCTTACCTTAAATTCAAAGATATTCTCAATAAAAGATGACAAAAAAGCTCCCACATCACCCACCTTGATCAATTTTGAGTTATTATACCTATCTAAGGTTTTAAGCTCCCAAGGGTGAAGAAGAAATGGCCAAAATTGCGACTATAGGGTCTATTTATACACCCCTGGTCAATAAAGTCCTATGATCGCTGAGAAACGGGCTGCATTCGCAGTGCTGCAATTATCAAGGCACCAGAACCAGCAACAACTTGGAAAATTTCCAAGTTTTAATGATGCCCCAGGATTTATTTAGAATCTATTTTCTGTAAACAAAATATGTAACCACACTAAATTTGATGTTACGGACGTGCTGGTGCACTCAGATTTTCTATTCAAGGTATTTTTGACCAAATGTGGGTACCACACCTAAACTTTCAAATTTTTAACTTTCCAAATGATAAGTCAAAATAAGCTCGGGCATATTGGGACTCGAACCAATGGTATACCTAGCCTAAAATAGATATTTCGGATCTGCTGGCACAGTCAAAATTTGCATCCGAAATCATTTCATTGAAGTCTTTGCCTGATGGCCATTTAGAACCTACAAGGACTTCAAAATAGGGACTTGGTTCTAAAAATCAAATAAACTATCCAGTAATTGAACTGTCAGTCCCAGCAAGTCATAAATGACTTGGGGTTTTTATGAAAAAACTCAAACAACAGAGATAAGCAAATATATAGAGAATGACCTAAAAGTCATTACATTATCCACTCCTAAAAGGACTTTCGTCCCCGAACGTTAACAGATAGAAAGAATCACAAATGCTCCAAGGGATGAGGTACTAGGTCCGCATGCTGTAAGCATAACTTCCCAGATAACCTCAGCAAAGAGAAAATGCTTCTAAGGGGGTTTTCCATAGGTATCTATTTCTCAACCAGCACTGCCACTTTACTTCCAATCAACCAAAGATCAACTTCGACTGCTGATTGGCCTCTAAAAAAATTTAAAAGGATGATACACACAACTTAAATACAACATATTAATACCATCTCAGCAAAATTAAAACTCTTCCATGGTTGATCCAGCCAAGAGAAAACCAAGATATAAGTCATATCACCAACTTTAAATCCAAATATAAACTTCCCTGACTATTTTCCACCTGCTATCCACTTTAATCCAGGAGAAGAATTACCTACGTCTTACCCACGTAGTCTCATCATAGAGAATTCAAAGAACTAAAGCTGATTCACTAAAAGTCCATAAGGCAAACATGAGAATAAGCTCATAAGGCGTTGTTTGGGCATAAAAATGGAGATTCGAGGAATGAAATCCATGTCAATGCTGCAACCAGTCCGCATGAAAATCAAACTAAAATCTTGAAATCCAAGGTGTAACTACTCATCACTGAATATTCCACTCCTGGATATATCATCCACCAAGAATGAAGTCATACTAAATCCATATCGAGTATTCTACTCCAATTGAGTAAATCATCTAAAATTCCCAAAGAAAACTGGAGACGTAGGGTCAAGGATGAAAGAACCAATATCAGGTCCATGGGTTATCATCTAAACACTTATCAACTATAATCCAACCGCCATCTAGAAGACTGAATAAGTAACTAAGGAGTAGGCTCAACCATCCTATAAATAAAGTCTAGACAAGGACAAGTCTAAAACAAAATTTGCACACAAGCTCTATAACACCAAGTTGAAGTATCAATACCAAGGTTGAATTACTCCGTCTCAAATATCTAAACCAAAATAAAAAAAATGGGTAGGCATTAATGCTCCAAATCTATCATACTTCCAACTCACCATTCCAAGGAGTCAAATAAAAAACTAAGCTAATAAGTCTATATCAATGTCAATATCTCAAATCAACTTTAGTATCCAAATTTGACACATTCGAGATAAATCATACCAAGCACAATCGAGAAATATCTGAAGAACAAAATTACTACAGGGATAACTACCAACTGAAAACATAAGCAATAAACTCTATATGAAACACCGTGGGTTTTGGCCCTTCGAAATTTTGTTGCTTTGAGCTCACTATACTAGTGACAACTCACCATACGAGTCGTATGGTATGGGTATGAGTCAGGGGACCTAGTCTTTAGGAGGCTAGTGAATGGTGGCTGGGTTTTTTTATGGTAATGACTTTGTGGCACGAGTCGTTAGGGGTGGTGACGGGTTGATCTTTCATCAAATAAGAAACTTAGTAACTTGACTTGGCGTATGAGTGGTTTACTAAGAGCCATGAGGATCGGTCATGAGTATTTGTGTAAAGTTGTATATTGTCTAGGGTAAATCCCTTTGCATTCTGTCTTAGGTACGACTTGACAGAATGGTCTTGGGCATTGAAGTCATATAGTGGACAATGTATGGTTAGCCTATTCACCGTCTTGGTGACAAATCGTATATTATGGTCACAAGTCACGGAGTCGAATTATAACCACTTGCAATATTTTTACAATTTAAGTTAGGGGTATTTTGGACATTTCCCCTTGTAAATTCCTTTGATACCATGACTTAGAACATCTTTTGGGACTTCATAGCCTATTATTCCCAATCAAACACTCTTAAAAATATCTCAAACTCTTTTTTCAAGCAAGAGGCTTGGGTTTTATTATGCATCCTCGAACAACTCTTTACTCTAAGCATCATAAGCTGAGGTGACCTTACACTTCTACTACACGCAAAACACTTACACTAGTACTATAATGACTACACAGAATACAAGTTTCCTCACTAAGCATATTACATGCATAATTGACAGTTCAAGGATACTACTTCAAAACATCCTAGCCTCAAGAATTGACTTACCTATTTAGAAAACTTATGCACTTTGTTCAATCAAAGAAATCATATAATTCACCCAACATTCATCAAATATGTTCCTATACAATAAAAGAGTTACTCATAAACACTCACATAATTTTAATTTATAACAGAATGGGGATAAGAATCAAATTAAGCTCACTCTCTCAAGGATTTAACAAGTTATAGATAATGAACAATAGGCTTGCCCTTGGTGTAGTACTCCACTAATATCAGAATGATGACGCTTAGGATCAAGTAGGTTTTTATGGGTTGTAATGTAGCCTAGGGGATGGGTAGGAACTATTCCGACCAGCAATAGTGACTATCTTACCTAAGCGCTTTAATATATCACACTTATCATTCAATTCACCTTAACAACCACTTTACACCACTTCTGTCTACTCTTATATTCTGTTTTGCCCTATCTCATTAAGCTTATTTTCATAGACTATAGGGGAATGTTTTCTATTCACAACTTATTTAATTTGACCAATCTTTATTTTTTTTATTGCACCCCTCCCAACCACAATACATCAATTTTACACACCAATAAATTCTACTTTGTGGATTCAATTTCACTTTTTTCTTCTTGAATTTCCAATTCCTTAACTTAATTAGATTTCAACTAAAGCGCTTAGGACCTTTGGTTCAAATTAAGGTCCATCAAAGAAGGGGAATAGGCTATATATGAGGCTTCCAAAGACAATAAGCTAAAGGCCTAATGCGTTTAACTAGGATTATGCATAAGGGTAGGTAAAAGAGAGTATGAAATAAGGCTATCAAAAAATGGCCTATATCATCTCCTAAACCCATATTCTTTATTTTGATTTGCATACATACCAGGAAAGTTCTAGATATTAAATGCAACAAGGAATATAAAAACACCTCACACACATAGAATATGCTCAACTCAAGTAGGATCATCATCATTTCTAGACAAACAACCATATGAATTCAACATTAAGCCAACAAGTACAAGAGTCATAAACTAGAGCCTAGACGTCTAAAAAGTAGTAATTCACACAATCAACATACTTTTTACATCCAAAACACTTGTATCATAAAATCGCACATAGCACCAACAAGAATATCCCACTTACCTAAAATAATTTTTTTAAAAAAATTACTCCTAAAAATTGAAACTTCCCCACCTCTCACTTAAAATCTATTTTGTCCTTAAAGTATACTTAAAAATAGAGATAGAAATACTCCCTGAGGTCTCTAGGCCTAGATAGTTTTATCTTTATACATTAAGGGGGTTCGGCAGGACCCACACTTAGCCTTCACCATGCTCCTTAGCTTAGGTTTTTCGGAACTCAGATTTCCCATCAACTTGTGACTAAACAAAAATAACAACTATGTGAAGTAAAACTTAAAATATTGAAAATAAACCCTACCTTAACTTGGGTTGCCTCCTAAGCAGCACCTAATTTATTTTAACGGCACGACCCAATCTATAACCTATTCTTTTTCCTTCATCCTCGTCCTCATACTCTGGCCCCATCTTCTTATTTATTTCTGACCTTTTGAGTATGAACTCTTAAGGTCAATAACTTTTTCAACAATAGACTTTTTAGTCTTATCAATTTGCATTATTTTGGGCCTAGGTATTGTAGGCTTGGAAGGATCAATGAGGAAGTTTAAAGTGGTTTTTTATGGAATAGACTCTACCACCCCACATTTATCCCCTTCAATCACAGTAATCATGCACAAATCTTTATAGTGAGATAGTGTGTTGAGTGGTTTGTACACTTTGAAAATTGCCTCTTCATCATCCAGCCTCATTGTGAGAGTGCACTCTTTCACATTTATCAAAGCTCCTCGCATCGCTAAAAATGGATGTCCCAAGATGACTGGTACTTTTTAATATGTCTAAAAATCTAAAACAATAAAGTCTGTAGGAATAGTAAACTTACCAACCTTGATGAGAACATCCTTTATGACTCCTTCAAGACAGGCTATGGTCTCGTTTGCCAATTGCAGTAACACAAAGCTCGATCTTAGCTTCCCCAAGCGCAAACTATTAAACAAAGAAAGGGGCATCCAATTAATGCTTGCCCCTAAGTCACTAAGTGTGTGAACCACCTCACTATTCCCAATTTGAATGAAGAGAATAAACTTCCCTGGTTTTTTAAGGTTTTTGGGCATCCTTTGCGTTACCACAAAGCTACAGTCCTCAGTGAGTGCTACTGTCTCCACATCCTTCAGCTTAACTTTGTCAGTGACTATATCTGTCAAGTGCTTAGCGTACTTGGGTATTCTCTACAAAATATCTAAAAGAGGAAGATTAATATGAAGCTCGCTGATCGTGTGAAAGAACTTCTTGAAGCATGCATACTCATTCATTTTTCTGAGCCTCTGTAGGAAAGGTGGTGGTAGTCTCTACTTCTCCTGTTCGGCAACTTTGGTTTTCAAGTACTCGGAGTTTCTTAAATTTTTAGCAACTTATTCAAATACCTGTAGGGAAATTAACTCTGCATCTATCTCCTTAGATCTCTTTGGAGGTTCTTCATTTAGCTCCTTACCACTTCTCAAAGTGATTGCCTTTACTTATTTAGGATTTTCAATATCACTTGGCAAACCACCTTGAGGACTGGTGTTCTGTGATGCTGTTATCTGACCTATCTACAACTCTAATCTCCTTGTAGTCGCTTGCTGCCTTTTTATTTCTGCTTGTTAACTCTTCATACAAGCTACCAACTGTGCTTGACCAACTATAAGTTGATTCAACATCTCTTCCACATTGCTAGTATGAGTTGTGGCCTGATTCCTTTGAACCTGTGGTTGTTGGAATTTCTACTGTTAGTTATTCCATGCTAAATTTGGTGGTTGAGTCTGCCACTTTAGGTTGTAAGTGTTCCCATAATTCGACCTTTGAATATTACCCACAAACATCACGAACTCAGGATTTGTAGAACACATAGCTACTAAATAACCACTGCTGCCACAAATCTCACACCAACCTATAGTCTGTTGAAGTGCATTAAATGTGTCTATAGGATGTGTAACCCCAACTTTATATTACTTATTTGATTTTGCAGAGTAGTAAACTGAGCTTATAAGGCAATGAAATGGTCTACCTCCAACACACCTGCACCTTTCTTTATAAAACTTCTTAATTCAGAATACCACACAGGATTTCCTTGAGCAATCCGGTTCAACAAAGTATAAAACTAATCATATGTCAACTCTAAAGTTTGACCACCTACAACTGAATCTAGCAAAATTTTCATGTTGTGATCAAGTGCCTCAACAAAAGTGTGAGCTAGTACCTCATTGGATTGTTGATAATGTGGACAGTCCAGAAGAAGTTCTTTGAATCTCTCCCATGTGTGATATAGATTCTCAGCTGGCCTTTATTTGAAGCATACAATCTCACTGCACAGTCTTAGAGGCTTGCCATATGGAAAGAATTAAATGAGGAATTTCTGGGCTAAGTCATCCAAGTTGTGATTAAACTTACCGGCTCAGCATTCAACCACTTCTTTGTTTCCCTAGTAGTGAAAGGGAGAATGGTGTCAGCCTAACATAATTAGTTGACATACCCGTGGGGATGAATGTGTCACTGACCTCCAAGAGTTTCGCCAGATAAACTTATGGATCTTCATGTGAAAGCCTTGCAAAATGTCCACTGCTAATCAAAAGCTGCACCATGTTCAGTTTCTGTTTAAAGTTACCTCCAACAATCGGTTTCTAAAAAGGGGAGGTCAAATTTATCAGAAGTAAGATTGCCACTTCTCTAACTGTCCTGCAGACTGGTTCATCTTCAGCTATGAGAGTAGGATTGTCTTGTTCTTCTTGAAATTGTGGGATACAGGGGAGAAAGTTTGCTTATCTCCTTTGTTGATGGAAGCGTTTCTTAGGTTTGAGGTTTGGTTCAACCAATTTCCAATTCTTTGCCAGCTTACTAGCTTAAACCTGTTTCCTGCAAAATCAATCCTAAGACCAAGAGTAAAGCACAAAAGAAATCTAAAAAGTAGAATTAAAACAAAAATACTTGCCAATTTACAAGTTCCCAGCAATGGTATCAAAAACTTGTTATGACCAAGTGCAGACGCAATTATACGTGGTCTAACCAAGTAATACAATTGCCTTAAATAAAGCCGAATATTGATCCCTCAGAGACTTTTTTTAACTGCTATTCAATTCAAGTTTAACTATCAAGATTAATCAGTGCAATAGTAACAAAAAGAGTTTGAGATCTTATAAACTAAAAGTAAGTAAAATAATGTGGGAATGTATAGACTTGGGACAATCAATGGATGAAAAGTCGGGGCAAAATCATGACAAAAGTCATACTATGCCATTGAATTTCATCGGTTAAGTTATTTGTCTTGGTTGTTGATTCTTGGGGTTGATTTAATGATCATGGTCTCCTGACCTCTAATCATCGATCTAACTTAGACCCACAACTATATTGTTGAGCGAAGACGTGAGAACTAAGTTAAAACGTATTTATATTTCATCCCCTAGTGAACCAAGTAAGGCTTGTAGGTATATCCCTATCGTAGATGCTAATTCAAATCCCCTATTTTATAAAGGAATAAGAACCCTGCTCTATTTACCCCCACATTCTCTCTTTCTATTCTCCCTCGCCCCCGAGATTATAATGTCGACAATATATTTATTCTAAGAGTCATGAATCCTTCAAATAATGATCAAAAGGGTAAAAAAAACCAAATATGATGAATAAACAAAACCAAATTAATTCATAGCAATCATAGTCATGTTCTTGGATTTAACCCCAAAAAGGGGGCGTTTAGCCACTAATGGACATAACCGTAATCAACATAGTAAAATCCATGATTAAATCTATAAAGAAACTAAAGTTAAATAATAAAAACCCTAAAGTTTGTGTTTTTTGGACCCTCTTTTTCTTCCAAGAAATCCAAGATAATTACAATGTGTACAAAATGTCCTATTTATAGTTGAAGGTGTTTAGCCGTGTGAGAATAGGTCATGCGCCATGTAGCACCCCGAATCTGGTACCCAGAATGCTAAATGGTGCTTATGACCCCAAATAATCGCAAGCTAATCCATGACTGATAATTGTACCTGTATACTGCATAAAATACTGAATAATATGGAAACATAAACTAAAAGGCCATAAGGTTCACATATCTAAAGTAAAACATAACATCTGGAGAGGGGTATGAAATATCCAAAACAACTGATATAATTGTCTGAACATAATAGTATAAAAGCCTCTAACTGACTGAACTGTCTGAGTAAGGAGTTGATGGGAGATGTCCCCAACTAATAAACTAATATATGAGATAATAAGAAATAATCATGTCCTCAAAAGATGAGGACTCATTTCTAACTCTGACTGCTGAGACTGGAATTTACTGCTGCTTTGGAGCTCGTGTCTCTAAAACTATGGTATAAGACACCATAGCGCAAATGTGTCAGTACTTTGAATGTACTGGTATGCATGTGAGGTAGGCTAAATACATGGGGTTCATATGGATGAACAAATATAATAACAAACTGACTATCATGAGCGTGAGAATACATGCATGAGACATAATAACTGACACTGATATCGTGATAACATGATTGCTGAATCTGAATACTAATAACATGACATAATGGTACTGATATAACTGATAACATGAGTGACTATATCTGATAGTCCTGAATCTAATGGAATTAGCTGAGTTTCGTACTGTATCTGAATTGACTATATCTTACAGTCCTAAAATCTGAAAAACTATCTGAGTTCTTAATTTATACTGATACTGAAACTGTGGGAAGTAGTCATCTAACAGACATGCCCCAAATGATGCATTATAGCTAAATTGGGGTCCAATCTGTGCCTTGATTAGAAGGGTGTCAATACCACGCCACTTCTAAGGAAAACATGTGAGTGACCCTAATATAACAGGTAACTTTAATGAGAATGGTGGGAACCCTCATATAGCAGGTTAAGCCACCTCATCTACCCTCATATAGTAGGTTATGATATCTTAACCTATGCTGGCTACATAGTTCTAGAACACAAGGATTGCTTCTAAGAATCACACCCTCATATAACAGGTGAGTTCCCACTCTTGGGTTCACTCGGTGCTAATTTCTTTTCCCATATGAATAGACACTGAACATGATTTTTTAAAACTGAACACGGATTGAGTTACTGACTTTCGTTGACTGATGGAATACTACTGATATCTGACAACTGACTGAGCTCATGAGATCATGGAGATTTCCTGAGTCATAAGACTATCTGAAGTCTAAGGATCATAGATTGACTGTGAGTATCATAGAAAAATGACATGGCTCTAGGCACACAACTAATATTTTGGGTACAAGTACTCCCAGGTCTCAATAAAAGGAAACTGACAAAACATGAATTGCTTGAATACATAATAATCACCATAATGCATTTACTGAAGCATTTCATCAAACATGTGATAGGCATGAGCTTGTACATACATGGGGATTTCATGACAACATGCTAGTTAGGCACTTTTCCTTCATTTAGGCATTAAATCAAACATATAGTAGGCATGGTACACGTAAACATCATTGTACAACAATTAAAACATCATGGTCACATTGTAATTTCATCATTCAAGGGTTTGGTCATAGGTTTGCATGAATCTATATCTATAATAATTAAACATGCATAGAATTTATCACCCAACATGGGGTAAAATTTAATTTCTCATTTATCAACGTGAACAAGAACAACCCAATCATGAAATCATAAAGAAACTCCACAACTTAAAATTGGAAAAAGGATTGTTGGACTTCATGGATGAAAGGAGATCATGAATGAATACTATGCATACCTGGGTTAAGATTCTTGATGTTCTTGAATTTGAAGAATTGGAAATCCCTTAGTTCTTGAAGAAGATTTGATTTTTGTTCTGGGAGATCAATGTTAGAGAAAAACCCTAATATTGGTTGTGAAGTAATAATGAACCAAATAGCTGAAATCAGATATAATTGGGTATATATATAGGTGGGTGGTAAATAACAAAAATACCCCTGTTAAAATGACTTAAAAAAAATTAAACAAGACCTGCGACGGTGGGTGCGATGGTCCGTCGCTGGGTTGACAGTCCGTTGGCCTTGACCGTCGCTTCTAGGCAGAATGGGGTCTCACTGTTTTGGCTGTGACGGCTTAGATAATGTTTCATCGCAAGTTCGACGGTGCATCAACTGACCATCGCACCTTATCCAGAAGATGGCCTCACTGTTTCCTTACGATGGCCTGAGCAATAATCTGTCTCTAGTCCGACGGTCCGTCGGCCTGGGACGTTGCTCCTAGGCAGAAGGTAGTTCTCACCGTCTTGGTGCAATGGTCATGGGCGACGGTCCGTTGCTAGTCCGACGATCCGTCGGACTCACCGTCACATCTGGGCGATTTTACTGCATTCCGTCTTTTGGCCATAAGTTACTACTCCGATGTCGAATTTTGATGAAATTGGTATCGTTGGAAAGTTAATTCATCTTTCATAGAAAGCTTCTAACATTCTTGAGATGATTTCAAGCTAGGGAAAAGTACGAGGCATTACACGCCGTTGGCCCTAGTCTACTGTGATAAAGGACGTGAAATGGGTATTAGTACACGAGACTATAGGGGCGTCGTGGGTCTTATTCCCTGTACTGGATGGGGCGATTCGGGCTAATCGCATGACCTCACTAGAATTGTTATTTTGCGTCTCAACTTGCCTCAAGCCTTTTCCTTCTGTATCAAGCCTTGTGGTGTGTTTCTACTTGATTATACTTGTATATAATCCAAATATCAACAAAATCATCTCACCAAGAAACATATAACATCAAATACTATGGATTAGAGCTCAAAACAATACCACATTTATAACGATGAACTCGAAACTCAAGAGAAGATTAGCCTCCATCCACTTTGATCTTTACTTACTGTTTTGACTCTTGGCTTGATTTAATCACACTTTTCACATTATAAACAAGTTGTTACACTCATAAATGTACAATAATATAATTATGAACTCATTTGACATATTAGAATCTATCACGATAGACTAGAATAACACCTAGCTCATGTTAGTAACTAGAGTTTTTTCGATTAAACTCTAAATGGTCGATTTGAATCCAAACTTATTTAAAAACACCTTTAAACAATGATATCACTTACTTCAAAACTTAGATGCTTATTTATATCATCAATAACACATAAATCACATAAATTTCCCTAAAAAAATAGTGCTGAATAAGCTAGGATAACAACTCTAAGATGCATAAAACCACCTTAGATAACCACCCCACACTTAAATCCTAAAATAATATGGGAAAGTAAAGACTTTGGACAATCAATGGATGAAAATCTGGGGGTAAATCACTACAAACAATCATAATATGCTATTGAACGTCATCGGTTAAATTACTTATCTTGGTTGTTGATTCAAGGGGTTGATTTTATGATCATGGTCTCCCGACCTTTAATCACCTATCTAACTTAGAACCATAACTACATATCGAGCGGGGATATCAGAACCAAGCAAACCACATTTATATATCATCCCATAGTGAAACAAGTAAGGCTTCTAGGTATATCCCTATCCTTGATGCTAATTTGAATCCCTTATTTTATAAAGGAATAAGAACCCTACTCTATTTACCCCATGTTCTATCTTCCTATTACCCCTCCCGAGATTACAAGGTCGATAATATATGTATTCTAAGGGTTGTGAATCCTTAAAATAATGATAAAAAGGGTAAACAAATAACCAAATATGATAAATAAACAATTCCAAATCAATTTGTAGCAATCGTAGTCATGTTCTTAATTATAACCCCGAAAAAGAGGCATTTAGCCACTAATGGACATAATCGTAATCAACATAGTTGAATCCATAGTTAAATCTATAAAGAAACTAAAGTTAAAGAATAATAACCCTAAATTTCATGTTTTCCATCCCCTCTTTTTCTTCCAAAACGTCCAAGGTAATCATAAAGTGTACAAAAAGTCCTATTAATAGTAGAAAGTGTTTAGCCGGGTGAGAATAGGCCCTGCGCAATGGGCTCTAGTTCACCGGGCTGAAGAACGCATCATAAGGATTATTCCACCAGAATATAAAGGGCATCACGGGCTTATCCCCTATACTATATGGGGCGATGAGGGCTAATCACGTGACCTTACTGGAATGTTCATTTTCCGTCTCAACTTGTCTCAAGCCTTTCTCCTTCTATACCAAGATTCGTGGTGTTCTTTCCACTTGATTTTATACTTTTGTATCATCTAAATATCAACCAAATTATCTCACAAAGCATCATATAACATCGAATACCATGTATTACAGCTCAAAACAACACAACATTTATAACGATGAACTCAAAACTCAAGCTAAGATTAGTCTCCGTCCACTTTGATCTTTACATAGTGTTTTGACTCTTGGCTCGATTCAATCATACTTTTCACATTATAAAAAGTTATTCCACTCAAAAATATACAATAATAGAGTCATTAAATCATTTGACACGTTAAAATCCATCACAATAGGCTAGAATAACACCTAGCTCACGCTAGTAACTCTAGTTTTCTCAATTAAACTCTAAATGATTGATTCCAATCCAAACTTGTTTAAAAACACCTTTAAAAATTGCAATCACTTAATTCAAAACTTAGATGATTATTTATATCATCATTAAAACATAAAGCACACGAATTGACCTCAGAAAAAAGCTAAATAAGCTAGGATAACAACTCTAAGATGCATAAAACCACCTTAGATCACCACTCCTTACTTAAAGCCTAAAATAATGCAGGAAAGTAAAAACTTTGGAAAATCAATGGATGAAAACTTGGGCTAAAGCACTACGAACAATCATACTATGCTATTGAACTTCATCGATTAAGTTACTTATCTTGGTTGTTGATTTACGGGGTTGATTTTATGACAATGGTCTCCCGACCTCTAATCACCTATCTAACTTAGATGCATAACTACATTATTGAGGGGAGACGTGAGAACTAAGCGAAACATATTTATATTTCATACCTTAGTGAACAAAGTAAGGCTTCTAGGTATATCCCTATCCTATATGAAATTTCAAATCCCCTATTTTATAAAGGAATAAGAACCCTACTCTATTTACCCCCACGTTCTATCTTCCTATTCCTCCTCTCGTGATCACAAGGTTGATAAAATATGTATTCTAAGTGACAAAAATCCTTAAAATATTGATAAAAGGGTAAAAAACAATCAAATATGATACATTAAAAAAACCAAATCATTTCATAGCAATCGTAGTCATGTTCTTGGCTTTAACCCTAAAAAGGGGGCGTTTAGCCACTAATGGACATAACCGTAATCAACATAGTTGAATCCATGATTAAATATATAAAAAAACTAAAGCTAAAGAATAATAACCCTAAAGTTCGTGTTCTCTAGCCCCTTTTTTTCTTCCAAGAAGTCCAAGGTAATCATAATGTGTACAAATAGTCTTATTTATAGTAGAAGGTGTTTAGCCGTGTGAGAATAGGCCATGCACTGCGGGCTCTAGTCCACTGCGATGAAGCAAGCATCATGGGTATTAGTCCCTTAGCTTGTAAGGCTTGTTTTAGGTCTTATTCTCCCAAACTAGATGGGGAAACACGGGTTAATCATATAACCTCACTAGAATTGTCATTTTGTATTTCAACTTGTCTCAAGCCTTTCTCTTTCCATACCAATCCTCGTATTGTTGCTTCCACTTGATTTTATACTTGTATATTATCCAAATATCAACCAAATCAACTTACAAAGAATCTTATAACATCAAAAACCATTTATTAGAGCTCAAAACAACACAATATTTATAACGATGAACTCAAAACTTAATCTAAGATTAGTTTCCGTCCACTTTGATCTTTACTTAGTGTTTTGACTCTTGGCTTGATTAAATCATACTTCAATCACACTTTTCATCTTATAAACAATTTTTTCCACTCATAAATACATAATAATAGCATCAGGAACTCATTTGATACATTAGAATCCATCACGATGACTAGAATAACACCTAGCTCATGTTAGTAACTCTAGTTTTCTCAATTAAACTCTAAATGATCTATTAGAATCAAAACTTGTTTAAAAACATATTTAAATATTTTAATAACTTACTTCAACACGTGTATGCTTGTTTATATCATCACTAACACATAAAGCTCATGAATTACCCTTAAAAAAAGTCTAAATAAGCTTAGATAACAACTCTAGGATACATAAAACCACCTTATGTCATTCATCAAGGCTTGATTTTGGAGATTAAGGCTGCCTTGTTGAACAAAGACATGGATATCTCCAGGTTTCTTGCATACAGCAGGTTGAGGAAGAAAAGAAGAAGTAGACCGAGATGGGGAAAAGACAGAGCAAGAAGTTTAGATTTTCTGTGTAAAGTAACGACCAACAGTGGAGTGGTAGGGATGGTGGCAAGTAGTATAAAAAAGTGGGGAAGTTTTGGGTCTTACTTGGTGGCTAGTTCTCCCTACCAAAAGCCATCGGGTGACAGACATTTCCAGGGTAGCAATAATTATAGCGCACAGGGTGCTCAATATTAGGCTTGTGGAGCTTGGTCAGCTTAATCATATCCTCCCTGCAGATTTTGTGGTCATTTGCATTAGGGTTACTGTGATGAAGGAAAGGGCAAGTGCTTCAATTTTGGTCATCTAGGACACATGATTAGAAGTTTCCTAGTGGCTAAAGTTGCTTCTGGGGTAAAAAAGATTTAGGTTACCTCTTTATCAGCTCCAGAACTAAAGGATGCACCATATGGCTCTAACACTGGTCGGAACTGACTCTATTTCTATTCACCCGTATAGAATGACTCCAGATGAGTTAATAAAGCATAAGGAGAAACTAAAGGATCTTTTAAACTAGGGTTTCATCCATCCCAGTGTGTCTTCATGGGGTGCATCGATTTTATTCATGCAAAAGAATGATGGTTCCCTTTGGATGTGTATCGATTACCGATAGTTGAATAAGGTGACATAAAGAATAAGAATCTTATTCAAGGGATAGATGATTTGTTTGATCATTTGTAGGGTGCTAAGGTTTTCTCCAAGATTTATCTTTGATTTGGGCATCATTAGTTAAAGATTAGGGAGGTGGATATCCCTAAGACTGTCTTCTGTACCTGGTATGGGCATTTTGAGTTTTTGGTTATGTCTTTTGGGTTAACCAATATCCCAACGACATTAATGGACTTGATGAATTGAGTGTTTTGTCAGTTTCTGACCGAATGAATCATAAACAAAGATGCCATACACACTATCTCCAGCTAAAATACTATAACATCATGAGGATGATATGAATAAGTTAAATGACTGGAAATCCCATGTCGGGGACACTCCTTAGAATAGTAGTCAGTCTCTCTTCAGTCATAACAACTCCTGAAGCTTCAATGTAGAGAGCACACAAACTGAGCCCAAATGGTTGGACAACTGATGCTGAGAGAAATCTGCAAAATTATGCCCATACTTCTGAAATCACAGCCTGTCTCAGGAACTTTACACTGGCGGGGAATACGTTCTAACTCTAGCTGATCATCTCTCTCTCACCTGGGGCATTCTCAGAACCAGTGTCTCATCATAACACAATCAAACCAAGATCATGGAATACATCGAGATAATGACCCTCATAATCCAATATGGTCTCCATTGCCAGAAGAACCGTAGTACCCTCCGCAAGTTTGATGGGGACTCTGCCCACTATGATTATCACGACTAACCTGAGAACTACTCATACTATGGAATACTATCTGGGTAGAGCCTATAGGTTGTAGGTAAAGCTGAACTCTATCAAAAAAATCCTCACTCTTGAATAAAATAATAATAGTACTATACTGATGGCATGCCTCTTACCGCCATTTTCATAAGTCTCAATACTTGTGCTCTCTATGGTCCTCTAAGAATCAACATCCTAATGGGAGGAAGATTCAGCTTCTATCCATTACTCCGACGCCAAATAGAGTAACAATACTAACCCTCTAATACATCTACACATTAATGTTCAAGTCAAAAGGATGTAGCATAGATGAGAAACCCAATCTTATACTCAAAACTTTTAAAGAACCCTGATGAACACCAATAAACCCAACTCTGGTCTGAGGACTGCTCGATGAATTTAACGACATCCATTGCTAAGAAGGTCTACAACATGACTCAAATTTCCAATGCCAAACCTCAAAGGATGAAGTAGTCACGAGATTTACGGAAGCCTAAGCTAGCCCAAATTCATTTTGGCTAAAGATCTTCAATATCTATCTCTCATTCTCTAGTTTGACATTGCGCTGAAACTCTGGAAATCTATATTGAAGTCTCATCTGCATCTGTTGACAATGTTGCATTGTCCTTCGTAGATAGAATAAAGTCAAAAATATGTTCAAGGTTTATAGGAATGTGGGAACACAATAAGGATTCAAGACGTGAATTTGCTAAAATGTCACTATAGCCTCCCAAAGATAAGTTACGGACGTCTCCACACCGATCTGCAGGACTCTACTAAACCTTTAGCTCTTGTACTAATACACTGATGAAACTTAGGCTCTGATACCAATTTATCATGACCAAATTTCTCAGGTCATATGATGCCTACCATAACCCACTAGTAGTCTAGCCAACCTATAGTCCAGAACGACTAGTAACGGACTACTCAATGATATAAGAAAAAGAATGCGAAATAAATAAAATAAAGATCAATACATAATAAAATCCTTAATATAGTGATAACAATGGTAAAAAACAATAAAATATGATAAATAAACAAAACCAAATCAATTCATAGCAATCGTAGTCATGATCTTGGCATTAACCCCAGAAAAGGGGCATTTGGCTACTAATGGACATAACCATAATCAACATAGTTGAATCCATGATTCAATCTATAAAGAGACTAAAGTTAATGAATAAAAACCCTAAATTTCATGTTTTTTGGCCCCTCTTTTTCTTCTAAGAGATCCAAGGTAATCACTATGTGTACAAAAATTCTTATTTATAGTAGAAGGTGTTTAGCCGTATGAGAATAGGCCATGAGTTGTGGGCCCTAGTTCACTGGGATAAAGGGAGCATCGTGGGGATTAGTACCCCAGATTGGAAGGGGTGTTGCGGGTCTTATTCACCCATACTGGATAGGGTGACGCGGCCTAATCGTGTGACCTCACTAGGATTGTTATTTTGCATCTCAACTTGTATCATGCCTTCTCCTTCTGTACCAAGCCTCGTGGTATTATTTCCACTTGATTTTATACTTTTATATCATCCAAATATCAACAAAATCATCTCACAAAGAATTGTATAACATCAAACACCATGGATTATAGCTCTAAACAACACCGCATTTATAACGATGAACTCGAAACTCAAGCTAAGATTTGTCTCCGTTTACTTTGATCTTTACTTAGTGTTTTTACTCTTGGCTTGATTCAATCAAACTTTGCAAATTATAAACAAGTTTTTACACTTATAAATACACAATATTAGAATTAGGAACTCATTTAACACATTAGAATCCATCACGATAGACTAGAATAACACCTAGCTCACGCCAGTAGCTCTAGTTTTCTTGATTAAACTCTAAATGATCGATTTGAATCCCAACTTGTTTAAAAATACTTTTTAACATTGATATCACTTACTTCAACACTTAGATGCTTATTTATATCATCATTAACACATAAAGCACACAAATTTTCCTCAAAATAAGGCTAAATAAGCTAGGATAACAACTCTAAGATGCATAAAACCACCTTAGATCACCACCCCACACTTAAAGCCTAAGATAATATGGGAAAATAAAGACTGGACCATCAATGTATGAAAACCCAGGGCTAAATCACTATGAGCAATCATAATATGCTATTGAACATCATCAGTTAAGTTACTTATCTTGGTTGTTGATTCACGGGGTTGACTTTATGATCATGGTCTCCCGACCTCTAATCACCTATCTAACTTAGACCCACAACTACATTATTGCGCGGGGATGTAAGAACTAAGCTAAAGATATTTATATTTCATCCCATAGTGAAACAAGTAAGGCTTCTAGGTATATCCCTATCCTAGATGCTAATTCAAATCCCTTATTTTATAAAGGTATAAGAACCCTACTCTATTTTCCCCTATGTTCTATCTTCCTGTTACCCCTCTCGAGATCACAAGGTTGATAATATATGTAATTTAAGGGTAGTGAATCCTTAAAATAATGATAAAAAGGGTAAAAAACCACCACATATGATGTATAAATAAAAACAAATCAATTCCTAGTAATCATAGTCATGTTCCTTACTATAACCCCAAAATGGGAGCATTTAGCCACGAATGGACATAACCGTAATCAACATTGTTGAATCCATGATTAAATCTATAAAGAAACTAAAGTTAAAGAATAGTAACCCTAAATTTAATGTTTTCCATCCCCTTTTTTTCTTCCAAGACATCCAAGGTAATCTCAAAGTGTACAAAAAGTCCTATTTATAGTAGAAGGTATTTAGCCGTGTGAGAATAGGCCATGCACCGTGGGCTTTAGTCTATCGGGATAAAGGGCACGTCATAAGTCTTATCCCTCCGGACTGGAAGGGGCGTCACAGGGCTTATCCCCCGTAATATATGGGGAGATGTGGGCTAACCGCGTGACCTCACTGGAATTGTCATTTTGCATCTTAACTTATCTCAAGCCTTTCTCCTTCCATACCAAGGCCCCTAGTGTTGTTTCCACTTGATTTTATTCTTGTGTATCATCCAAATATCAAACAAATCATCTCTTCAAGCATCCTATAACATTAAATACCATGGATTAGAGCTCAAAACAACATAACATTTATAACGATGAGCTCGAAACTCAAGCTAAGATTAGTCTCCATCCACTTTGATCTTTACTTATTGTTTTGACTTTTGGCTTGATTCAATCATACTTTGCACATTATAAAAAATTTGTTCCAGTCATAAATACACAATAATGGAATCAAGAACTTATTTGACACAATAGAATTAGGCTAGAATAACACCTAGCTCACATTAGTAACTCTGGTTTTCTCGATTAAACTCTAAATGATCGATTCCAATCCAAACTTGTTTAAAAGCACCTTTAAATAGTACAATCACTTACTTCAGCATTTATATACTTATTTATGTCATCATTAATACATAAATCACAAGATTTGACCTCAGAACAAGGCTAAATAAGCTAGGATAACAACTCTAAGATGCATAAAACCACCTTAGAACACCACCCCTTACTTAAAGCCTAAAATAATGCAGGAAAGTAAAGACTTTGGAAAATCAATGGATGAAAACTTGGGCTAAAGCACTACGAACAATCATACTATGCTATTGAATTTTATCGGTTAAGTTACTTATCTTGGTTGTTGATTTACGGAATTGATTTTATGATAATGGTCTCCCAACCTCTAATCACCTATCTAACTTCGACCCACAACTATATCATTGAGTGGGGATATGAGAAATAAGCTAAACATATTTATATTTCATCCCATAGTAAACCAAGTAAGACTTCTAGGTATATCCCTATCCTAGACGACAATTCAAATCCCCTATTTTATAAAGGAATAAGAACCCTACTCTATTTACCTCTATGTTCTATCTTTCTATTCCTCCTTCTGAGATTATAAGGTCGACAATATATGTATTATAAGGGTTTCAAATCTTTAAAATAATGATAAAAAGAGTAAAAATAAAATAAAATATGATACATAAACAAAACCAAATCATTTCGTAGCAATCTTAGTCATGTTCTTGGCTTTAACCCCAAAAAACGACAATTTAGCCACTAATGGACATAACCGTAATCAACATTGTTGAATCCATGATTAAATCTATAAAGAAACTAAATTTAAAGAATAATAACCCTAAAGTTTGTGTTTTCCAGATCCTCTCCTTCTTCCAAGATGTCCAAGGTAATCATAATGTGTACAAAAAGTCCTATTTTAGTAGAAGGTGTTTAGCCGTGTGAGAATAGGCCGGCTGCGGGCTATATTGCACCGTGATGAAGGGTGCATCATGGGGATTATTCCCTTATATTGGAAGGGGTGTTGTGGGGCTTATTTTCTTGTACTGGATAGGGCAATGTGGGATAATCACATGACTTCATAAGAATTGTCATTTTGCGTCTCAAGTTGTCCTAAGCCTTTCTCCTTCCGTACCAAGCCTCGTGGTGTTCTTTCCACTTGATTTTATACTTGTATATCATCCAAATTTCAACAAAATCAGCTCACCAAGCCTCCTATAACATTAAAAACCATGTATTGGAGCTCAAAAAACACTACATTTATAACTATGAACTCAAAACTCAAGCTAAGATTAGTCTCTGTCTACTTTGATCTTTACTTAGTATTTTGACTCTTGGCTTGATTCAATCACACTTTTCACATTATAAATAATTTTTTCCACTCATAAAAACATAATAATAGGTTTATGAACTCATTTAACACATTCAAATCCTTCACGATGACTAGAATAACACCTAGCTCGCGCTAGTAACTCTAGTTTTCTCGATTAAACTCTAAATGATTGATTTGAATCTAAACTTGTTTAAAAACACCTTTAAACATTTCAATCACTTATTTCAACACTTGGATGCTTATTTATATCATCATTAACACATAAAGATCACGAATTACCCCCAAAATAAGGCTAAATAAGCTTGGATAAAAATTCTAAGATGCATAAAACCACCTTAGATCATTCATCAAGGCTTGATTTTAGAGATTAAGGCTTCTTTGTAGAACAAGGGCATGGATATCTCTAGGTTGGTTATGTGCATACAGCAGGCTGAAGAAGAAAAGAAGAAGTAAATTGAGATAAGGAAAAGATAGAATAAGAATTTTAGATTTTCTGAGTAGAGTAGGGAGCAACAATAGAGTGGTAGGAATGGTGGCAAGTGATCTAAAAAAGTAGGCCAGTTCTGGGTGTTACTCGGCGGCTAGTTCTCCCTACCAAAAGTCATCGGGTGATAGGCGTTTCTAGGGTAGCGATAATTATAGTGCACAAAGTGCTCAATCTTAGGCTAGTGAAGCCCAATCAGCTCCATCATATCTTCCCTACAGATTTTATAGTTGATTGCATCAGGGTTACTATGATGAAGTAAAGGACAAGTGCTTTAATTATGGTCATCTTGGACATATGATTAGAAGTTACCCAGTGGCCAAAGTTGCTTCTAGGGAAAACAAGGTTCTGGTGCCTCTTTATCAGCTTTAGCACTAAAGGATGCACCATCTGGCTCTGGCACCAGTCAGAACTATCTTTATTCTCTCACTACCAGGCAGAAGTCTGAGGCATCACCTGATGTCGTGACTGGTATGTTGAAAATATTTTCCCATGATGTGTATTGTTTACTTGATTTGGGGTCCACTCTCTCTTATATGACCCTATTTATGGCTATACATTATGGTTTTAGTCCCAGGTTTATTTCAAACCCTTTTTCTATTTTTACCTTGGTAGGTGCCTCCGTGGTTGCCAAGATAGTCTATAGGGGTTGTGTTCTATTTATGGGTGGTTGGAAGACTTTGGTGGATTTTTTTGAATTAGACATGGTTGATTTTGATGTCATATTAGTGATGGATTAGTTGCACTTGTACTATGCCTTTCTAGACCACCAAACCTATAAGGTTGACTTTAAATTACCTAATGAGTTGGTTATTAAGTGGGAGGGTGGTTCCCTACCTCTGAAGGGTAAGTTCATACCGTATCATAGAGATCATAAATTAAGATCCAAGGGATTTCTCTATCATCTGGTTTGGGTTAGTGATTTTAACTCAGAGAGTCCTTCTTTGCATTCTATACTGGTGGTGAATATATTTCTTGAGGTCTTCCCTAATAAACATCCTGGTGTCACTCCTGATAGAGAGATTGATTTTAGGATTGATCTTGTTCTAGACACTCATCCTATTTCTATTCGCCCGTATAGAATGGCTCCAACTGAGTTGAAGGAACTTAAGGAGCAACTAAAAGATCTTTTAGAAAAGGGTTTCATCTATCCTAGTGTGTCTCCATGGGGTGCACCGATGTTATTTATGCGTAAGAAGGATGGTTTTCTTCGAATCTGTACCGATTACTGATAGTTTAATAGGGTGACATAAAGAATAAGTATCCTCTTCTAAGGATAGATAATTTGTTTGATCAGTTGCAGGGTGCTAAGTTTTTCTCAAAGATTGATCTTTGATCCAGGTATCATCAGTTAAAGATAAGGGAGATGGATATCCCTAAGACTGCCTTCCACTCCTGGTATAGGTATTTTGAGTTTCTGGTTATATCTTTTAGGTTGACCAATGCCCCGATGACATTTATGGATTTAATGAATGGAGTCTTTTATCAGTTTCTAGATTTGGTCATCATTATATTCATAAATGATATTCTGGTAATTTTTATGAATAGGGTCAATCGTGCCGATTACCTCCACATTATATTGCAGACCTTGAAAGATCAGTGATTGTATGCCAAATTTTTGAAATGTTAATTCTTGTTGAACACTGTCAGCTTTCTGGGTCATGTCATTTCTAGTGAAGGGATCATGATGGATTTGCAGAAAGTTGCAATGGTGAAGAAGTATATTAGACCCACGACTCCAACTGATATTTAGAACTTCTTGGGTTTTGTTGGTTACTACAGGAGGTTTGTAGAAAGTTTTTCAACTATAGCTGCCCCATTCACTAAGTTAGCTCAGACGAAGGTAAAGTTCTTGTGGTCTAATGCTTGTAAGGTTAGTTTTGAAATATTGAAGGATGATTTGACTTCAGCTTCAGTCTTGACTTTGCCTGAAGGAATAGATGCATTTATGGTCTATTTTGTTGCATCCTATGTGGGGCTTAGTTACAATTTGATGTAGGATGGCAAGGTAATAGCTTATGCCTCTAGACAGTTAAAGGTGCATGAGAAGAATTATCCCTCTCATGAATTGGAATTATTAGCGGTTGTGTTCGTATTGAAAATTTGGCATCATTATTTGTATGGAGTGAATATTGATATTTTTTCTGACCATAAGAGCCTACAATATGCATTTACTCAGAAAGAGGTTAACCTCAGGCAAAGGAGATGTATTGAGCTACTTAAGGCTTATGACATGAGTCTTCACTACCACCAAGGTAAAGCTAACGTTGTTGCTGATGCTCTTAGCTGGTTGTCCATGAGGATTCTAACTCATGTGGATAAGGATAAGCAAGAATTGGTGAAGGATAATCACCACTTGGATAGCCTTGGAATATGCCTCTTGGACTCTAAGAATGGTGGCGTATTTATACAGGAGGTGGCACAGTCGTCTCTTGGTGCTAAAATAAAGAAGAAGTAAGTGTTGGATCATATCTTGATGAGGATTAAGGGTGATATAAGTGGGCAAAAGGTGATGGCCTTTGAGATTAGTGGTGATGGTACGTTGTAGTACCAAGAGAGATTGTGTGTTCCTGATATAGATGGTTTGCGAGAGAGAATCTTGGCTAAGGCGCATGAGTTGCGATATGCTATTTATCATGGTTCGACAAAAATATATTGGGACCTTAATGAGATGTATTGGTGGAATAATATGAAGAAAGACGTGGCTAGTTTTGTAAACTTAGTACATGGTGTGCCAATAAGTGAAAGTTGAGCAAATGAGGCTCGGAGGGTTGTATTAAGAAATCAAGTTGCCTGTGTAGAAGTGGGAAGTGATCAATATGGATTTCATCACTGGTTATCCTCGGTCTTGAAACTAATTTGTTTGATTAAGGTTATCTTGGATAGGATGACAAAGTTTGCTTACTTCTTACCTGTGAGGACTAATTTCTCGACTGAGGATTATGCAAGTTTATATCTCCAAGAGATTATGAAGTTGCATGGGGTAAATGTATCAATCATCTTGGATCGTGGTACGTAGTTCTCATCTCATTTTTTATAATAAATTTAGAAAGGTTTGGTGACCAAGGTGAGCCTTAGTACTTCTTTCCACCCGCAATCGAATGGGCAAGGAGAAAGGACTATTCAGACATTGAAGGACATGCATCGAGCTTATGTGATTGACTATGGTGGTAGTTGGGTTGAGAATTTTTCCCTTATAGAGTTTGTGTATAATAATAGCTTCCACTTTAGTATTGGAATGGCTCTATTTGAGGCCTTGTATGGTAGGAGGTATAGGGTTCCTATTGGGTGGTTCGAGGTTGGTGAGACAGAGATATTTGGCCCAAACTTGGTTCACCAAGCCATGGAGAAGGTGAATGTGATTTGAGATAGTATTAAGGATTCCCAAAATCGCCAAAAGTGATATGCGGATATAAGGCGAGGAAACTTAGAGTTTGAGGTTAGGTATAGGGTGTTCTTGAAGGTGTCTCCCATGAAGGGTGTGATGAGTTTTGGGAAGAAGGGAAAGCTCAATCCTTGATATGTTGGTCCATACTTGGTTTTGTGGAGGGTTAGCAATATTGCATATGAGTTAGATTTGCTTTCTAGTTTGAGCTCCATTCACCCGATATATCGATGTTGAGGAAATGCTTAGGGGATCCATCGATGGTTGTTCCCTTGGAGGAGGTTGGTAGTTTAGATTCTCTATCTTATGAAGAGATCCCAGTTATAATCTTGGATCGACAGGTTCATCGGTTGTGGACCAAGGGTGTAGCTTCGATAAAGGTTCTATGGAGGAACCATAAGGTTGAAGAGGCCACTTGGGAAACTGAAGTGGATATGAAATCCAAGTATCCATTCCTATTTCCCATTCTGGAAAATTGGGCTTAAGGTATGTGTTGATTCTTAACATCTTTGTTTTTTGTCTTTGTTAAAGGTAAATTGTGAATTCTTTGGTACTCTATTTTCTGTCTTAAGGGTAAGAGTACATAGGTTTGCGGGTTTAATCATGCTAGTCACTGCTTTGTCCCATTATTCGAGGAGGAATGATCCAAGTGGGAGAGAATTAAAACACCCTGGGTTTTGGCCCTTGGAAATTTCTTGAGCTTTAAGCTCATTGTCGTAGTGCCAACTCACCATACGAGTCATGTAGTGTTGGTATGGGTTAGGAGATCTAATTTTTAGGAGGCCAGTGAATGGTGTTTGAGTTATGTTGTGGTAACAACTTGGTGGCACGAGTTGTTAGGGATGGTGAAGGGTCGGTCCTTTATCAAATTAGAAACTTAGTAGCTTGACTTGGATTTGAGTATGAGTGGCTTACTAAAATCCATGAGGATAATTTATGAGTCATTGTGTGAAGTCTTATGTCTTCTAGTGTTATCTCTTTGCATTCCGTCTTGGGTACGACTGGATGGTCTGGTCATGACTGGGGGCAATGGAGTCATGTGGTTGACAGTGTGTGGGTGTCTAACCACCATTTTGGTGATGACTCAATGGTACGAGTCATATGTTATGGTCATAAGTCATGGGGTCGATTTATAACCACCTACGATATTTTTATAGTTTAAGTTGGAGGTATTCTGGACATTTCCCCTTTGTAACTCCCTTTGATACCACTACTTAAAACACCTTTTGGGACTTCATTGACCTATTATTCCCAAGCAAACACTTTTACAAATCTCTCAAACTCTTTGTTCAAGCAAGGGGCTAGGGTTTCATCAAGCTAACCAGTTAGAGGATTTCAAGAGTGATTCTCTCCGTATTCCTTGTGTCTAAGGCATGTTACTCCCCCCTTATTGTTATTTTACAAAGGGCATGTGTTTTAATGTATGGTTTTCATGATACTATTATGGTTTTGAATTTATGGTTGGGGGTTTTGAATGTTCATGGTTGGATAATGTTTCTCATGGTTTAATTATGTTTCCTTTCATGCTTTTTGTATGATTTTGACATCGCGGGATGGATGTTAATTGTAAACGAATTTTGCGGTATTATGGATTCCCCTTATTACTTGGTTATGGTTTATAAACTTATGTGCCCTCAACCTATTTGTGAAAATGTCAATGAGAATGATGTTGTCATATAAATTTACTATTCTTGATATCTTTGCATTGCATAAATGGTAATGGAACTTAAATTTGTTTGGTTTGATTTTAAATTGTTTGGAAAGGCCTTAGTGGCTATGGTTTTGGTTTAATTGGAAACTTTGGAGTTAACTTCGTTAAATAGATTTGGTATGGCATAAAAGGATAGACTTGCAAGCTATAATTTTTGTATGATGATATCAACGGTTAATGCCTAATTGAAAGACTCCTTGGTAAATAGTTGTGAATGTGTAATTGGTTTTAATATGGGCTTAAAGGGGGTTGTGCTAGCAAAGCTGTGGAAGGTGGAGGTCCCGGGGGGACTAATACTAGAAACTCATGTTTGTCGATGTAAGGTTTGGTCATGGTGACCGTGTGCATGATGTCACACTTTATATTTTGTAAGATCTACTAGTTATCTCAGGTTATTCTCTGATTCGTGCGGCTAATACGCACCAAGGCCCTTTCAGTAGGGGGAGCTGAACCTATATAGCCCGTGGGTGGACATTTAGGACGACAGAGCTATACAACCAAGGTTAAGGTTTTAAGTGCTTGCTAAACCTTGTTCCCCTTTCCAGCACGATATATATGTATATATTAGAATGCATATGGTTCTTTGATTTGGTTTTGAATATTGGCATTGTTTTATCTATATCCCTGAGTTATATGCTAGAATTCACACAACTAACAGTCTTCAGGTACTGTATCCTCAAGCGATGTAGGAACTGGCCATACTACTATTACTCTTAGTTAGTGACTTGGATTAGGGACAACTTTGAGGTAGACTGAAGTGGTGAGATTCCATACTCCGGAAGACTCCATTTCATGCTATGGACTTCTTTTCATTTTTATTATTACCTAGATTTTGCTTTTGTCTATGGTCGGGGGAATGTCCTGACCGAATGTTATTTGATTTTGGTTAGAGGCTTCGTTGGACTACTATGGGCATGAGAGGGGTCGGTATTGGTGTCAGCCTTGGTATTGGTATTGGTATTGGCATTAGGGTTGGCACTGGTTGGATATTTGGTTGAGGATGTTGGATTGTAATTACAGAATTTATTTAATGTTCCTGAATTATTATTATTTTATCTTGTTGTATGTTCAGAATTCATCCGACGGCGGTTACGATTGGCTATTGAGGGTGGTCTCTATCCTGGTTGGACTTTAGATGCCCAACACAACTAGGCCTTGGTTTGGGTCGTATCATTTTATCAGCTGGAGGGCACGAAATATAGACACAAAATAGGAATCATGCGAAAGGACAAATCACTGGTTGAAAATACATATAACCCACTCCATATCCGCTGGACGGCATGAACTATCTAAACATACTCAAAAACTTCCCAAGCCTGAAAACCACACCAGTTGTCATGACCCAAGGCTACAACCCAGTCGCGACAACGGTGCTTACGGTCATAAGTGACCACAAGCTAACCCATGAGGTGGTATCTGCTATGAGCACTAAAGATCATTATAATAAAGGACATGTGCAGAAAACAACTAATAAAGGGGAATATATCTAAATACTAAAATACAAAATACTGAATATCTGAAATAACTGATATGAACTGAAAGAAACTAACTGATTGTCCAACTGTTCTGTCTAAATGTCTGAAAGCCTCTAAACTGACTGAGGAATTATGGGAAAGACCCACAACTAACTCCGACTGGCTAAACAAAATGGAATACTGAAATAACTGAATACACATGTTATGTCCTTGATAGATGAGGACTCACCACTATAGCTGTTGGATTACACGGAGCTGTCTATCTGTGGTTGGGAAACTGTGCGTCCGAACCTATGATATAAGACATTATACCGCAAAGAAGAGTATATGGTCAATACTTGCAATGTGCTGGTATATGAGATGAGGTTAGGCTGATATAAATGGGGTACAGTGCATATGAAATAAGGACGAACTAAATGGCATGATATCACGGAACATGAATGCATGAAAATCGTAACATCTAAAAATGTAAGAACAAGTATAATTCTGTAATCTAAAATAAATTTGAAATCTAAAAGGCTGTAAGCTGTATAATTGAATAACTAAAAGTTTGTACACTTGGTCCTACAAACCTGAACTGAGAATACACTAAAGTACTGTACTGAGACTGTGGGAGGTATCATGTAACTGACATGCCCCAATCTGAGCTAATCGGGGTCCAACCTGTAACGTCAGTTGGAAGGGTGTTAGTACCGTACTAGGGGTACTAACACTGGTTGTGTGGATCCACTAAAATGGTGTCCCAAAGGACTAAAGAGTCACCCTCAACTGGTAGGTTCTCTAATGAGATATGTGTCACCCTCAGTTGGCAGGTAAACAATTTGTCAACCCTCAACTAGTACGTAGATATCTCTAACCTACGCTGGCTACGTAATTTTGGAACTCGGGGATTGCTACTAAGGGTCCCACCTTCTACTGTCAGGTGAGCCCTCATCCCTGAGTTCATTCAGTGCTAAATCCTACTCCCAACTAAATTGGCACTGATACCGGACTGACTAAATTAAACTGAATGCTATTATATAACTGATAGTGCTCATCATAAACAGAAACATATAATTATACAGATAAGAGTCATGGATTAAATGTTTGAGTACTTGAAAAAGATGAATTCATGTAAATCACATAGGTATCAAGTGTTCATAACCCACCAACACTGAATTAAAATAACAATTATGATATATAAAGCTCTAAAATCCATGGCAGGGGATCATTGCTCAAAATCCAAAATTTAGACATTTTATCAAACACACGAGAGTCATGAATTTAAGCATGGTAAGGGGTAAAGCATACAAGGATAACATGATTACAATACAAAAACTATGAATTAGGGATTTCAATATGAAGATTCCAATATTCAAAACATGTAATGGCTCATCCCATTGAAAACACTTGTAAACTAAACTCATAATCAAAATCAATAATAACATCATGGAGATAATTCAACTTGGACATGTAAGAACTCATAATTTAAAACTAAAGAGGGATTCTTGTACTCCATGGGTGAAAAGGGCCTATGGACGAATATCACACACACTTCACTAGATGATTTCGTGAAGATTCTTGGGAATTTCTTGAGAGTATTTGTGATTAAAAGAGCAAATAATGCTTTTTAGGGACTTAAATTTTGTGTTATGGACTTATTAGGTCAAGGGAAAAGACCCAAATGCCCTTAAAATGCCAAAAAATAGAAGCTCGCCACGATGAAGGGCGCAGTGCGGGATTTGAAGCATCGAAATGAAGGGCACGGGGCGAGCTCTAGTGATTGTCTGAAAGGGCGCGATGGAGCGCGCGACGTAAGCTAATCCCTGTGCTGCCACTTTTTTGGGCTTCCAAACATTCCCTTATTCTCGTCTAAAAATTCTGAAACTCACTGAAGATGTACTTTTAACATCCCCGATCATGAATTAACTTAGAAATCAAAGTTCTAAGGTCGAGAAGACCTAGAATAAAATTATTGAAGTTCAGGGGTCTTGAAAATGACTAAGTCCCCAACACTTAGCCAAATATTCAAGTTTTGGAACCCTTAACATACAACTGAGAGCTTAAGCGAGCTAAGACTTTTATTGGGTATTATACCAGTATTGTGAAAAACTCTTGTAACTAGGAAAAATGCAACTTTAGCCATCAACTAATCAATCTAACACACTATTTCAGCAAAGAATAGCCACAGACGCATATCATTGAGCAGAATCACTCCACCAAGCCTTACTAGGACTAACAAACTCTGAAATGCGGATTTCCCGAATCCACCCAAGAATCACATCATCAAAGAAGAAATAGCAATCTTAAAATCGAGCTCAAAGTCGAGACCAACACCAGAGAACCAACAACTCAAGCTAAAGAGTTTGTAATTTGCTAACTTAAGAAGCGATCACAGGAAAGGCCACTTGCCTTTAACCTTCCAGCACCACTAGAAAAAACCATGTCGAATCAAGAGAGAAGAATCCAAACTCCACACTAATAACAAGGGAAAACACAAATTTAAGAGATGAATTCATGACATCTCACTCAAAACCACTATTGAGCGATAGTCACAATCGAAGAACGACGAACTGGTCAATCTCATCATAGGCTACATAGAAGGGGATAGTCAAAGAGAAAACCTTCACAACACCGGCGGCAAGTCTAAGAATCTCGAACTTAATAAAAGGCAACATAACTAAATTGCTGACTCAAAAAACACATAGAACAATGGAAGGTCCACTTACCTTCGATACCATAATACATTTAATCAATTTAATACAGCTAACCAAGATGGAACATAGTCAACCTCACCGCTCTAGGGGAAAGAAATCATCAAATTCAGCTATATCTACTCAAGCTACCGAATAATATAACAAGAAAATGAAAGTCTAAATAGATAACACTAGTCTATACAGCTACCCAGAGAGGATCAAATTCATTAAGCAATAACATCAAGTAATAGTATCAAGTAATATTAATAACCTTTTGCAGTGGTAACAATAGCATCAACAATATCAATATCAATATACTGAACAGGCAGTACCAAAATAAACATCAATATCATGTATCACTCAAGGGCCATAATAATGCCTATGTGCCAAGATAAAAGGAACTCAAATCCAACAACTACACCCGTAGGGGAAAATATCAATATAGGTCTACTCAATCAGCTACTAAAAGAAATAAACCACGGAGTAGTAACAAAATCTGGAATTAAATAATGAGGCACATAATAACCAATATCAATTCATCAAGGCATATAATCATCAATGGGTAAGAAAACCCTAATACACATAATAAGAGATAAATATGGGAAATAAAAGCACACTAATTGTGGTGACATCCGCAATCACATGCCTGATGGGTATAAGGGAAAATAAAACTGAACGGGTCCAACTCAGACCAACTGACTGAATTATAAACTAAGGTGACACACACACTATCTCCAGCTAAAGATTCCACAACATCATGAGGATGATATGAATAAGTTAAATGACTTGAAATCCCATATCGGGGACATTCCCTACACTAGTAGTCGATCTCTTTTCATTCATAAAAACTCCTGAAGCATCAATGTAGAGAGCACACAAACTGAGCCCAAATAGCTGGCCAACTGGTGTTGAGAGAAATCTTCAAAATTATGCCCATACTTCTAAAATCACAGCCTATCTCAGGAACTCTAGACTGGCGGGGAATACGTGCTAACTCTAGCTGATCATCTATCTCTTACTAGGGTATTCTCAGAACCAGTGTCTCATCATAACACAATCAAACCAAGATCATGGAATACATCGAGATAATGCCCCTCATAATCCAAAATGGTCTCCATGGCCAGAAGAACCATACCATACTCCACAAGTTTGATGGGGACTCTACCTACTATGATCATCACTACTAACTTGAGAACTACTCATACTATGGAATACTATTTGCGTAGAGCTGATAGGCTATAGGTGAAGCTGAACTCTACTGGAAGAATCCTCACTCTTAGATAAAATACCAAGAGCACTATATTGATGGCATGCCTCTTACCACCATTTCCATAAGTCTCAATACTTATGCTCTCTATGGTCCTCTCATAATCAACATCCTGATGGGAGGAAGATTCAACTTCTATCTATTACTCCAATGCCAAATGGAGTGACAATACTAACCCTCTAACACATCCACATATTAATGTTCGAGTAAAAAAGATGAAACATAGGAAAATTCCTGGTCCATACGAGAAATCCAAACTTATACTCAAAACTTTTAAAGAACCTTGATGAACACCACTAAACCCAACTCTGGTCTGAGGACTGTTCGATGAATTTAATGGCACCCATTGGTGAGAGAGACCTACAACATGACTCAAATTCTCAATGCCAAACCTTAAAGGATGAAGTAGTCATGAGCTTTACAGAAGCCTAAGCTGACCCAAATTCTTTTTAGATGCCACTGAAGATCTTTCATATCTATCTCTGATTCTCTAGTGTGACAATATGCTGAAAATCTAGAAATTTGTGTTAAAGTCTCTTCTGTATCTGTCGATAATGTCGCATAATCTTTCGTGGATAGAATAAAGTAAAAAAATGTGTTCGAGGTTTATAGTAATGTTGGAACATAATAACGAGTCAAGACTTGAATTTTCTAAAATATCATTATAGCTTCCCGAGGATAAGTTATGGACATCTCTGCACCGATCTGCAGGACTCTACTAAACCCTTAGCTCTTGTACTAATACACCAATGAAACATAGACTCTGATACCAATTTGTCACAAACCAATTTCTCAGGTCATGATGACGTCTACCATAACCCACCAGTAGTCAAGCCATCCCATAGTTCAGAACAACTTGTAACAGACTACTAAATAATATAAGGAAAAGAATGCGAAATAAATAAAATAAAGATAAATACATAATAAAATTTCAAAACCTGGTGGCATTAGTATAAGAGCTTCTAATATTAAGAGTACAAAGGTGAAATATCAAAAGAAATACACTGATACGACTTTGATACGCCCAAATTACACCTGTTGTACAGGAGTGTAAGTGGTCATTGTCAAATATATAACCCAAGTAGGTTGGGGTCGAATCCTAAGGGAATAAGGTGCTAATTAAGTCATATGCACATTATTTGACTTTTAATCATCTATTTTTGCAAAATAAAATAGGGTTTTCGTTTAAATCACAAATTAGTGGAGTTGATTTAAAAATATTGAGACACATCTCTTAGTGTTTGAATAAAGAGAAATAACAAGCTAGGGTTATATTCACCTTGTAATTTCAATTATTTCTGACAAAGGATTTTATGAATTCACATATATATTGTACTTATAGAGAAACGTATTTAGAGGTTCCATCTAAGAGTTTTTCAACCTTCAAGGAAAGATTCTATAGCGCCTTAATTTTCTGGAATCAGAACGCCACACGGTGCTCATGAACCCAAACGACCACAAGCTAACCCTCTACTGATATCTGTACCTGAGTACTACATAATATAATACAATAAATGCAGAAAACTAACGGAAACTTTCCATAAGGTTCAAAATGTCTAATATACTTAAAACTGAAAACTAAATACTGATACATCTGTCTGAGAGCCTCTAACTGTCTAAACTGTGGAGTTGATAGGACATGTCCCCAACTAACTCTATCTACTAAAAATAAACTGAGTCTAATGCCATAATAAAATGAGGATCATCCTTGAATAAAGAGAACTCACTTCTACATCTACTACTGCTGACTGAGTCTGGACTGCTAAGGCTGCTCTGGATCTCGTGCTTCTGAACCTATGGTATAAGACACCATATTGCAAGAGAAAAGTATGCGTCAGTAATTTGAATGTACTGGTATGATAGATAAGGTAAGGCTAAATGCAAGGGCTTATGCATGAACATAGCTTAACTAAATAACATAAGAGTACTGAATGAAGACATATGCATGAATACATAAACCATAACTGAAATCATCGTGACTCTGAATACTGATACTCAGATACTTCTTTACTGATATCTAAACTCACTACTAATACTGAGATACTGAATAACTGAATCTGGTCATATCAATGACTGAGTTCTGAGTTTACTACTATTAACTGACTAAATCTGTGATCAAGCCTTTCTAATGAATGATCACTGAATCTACTAATAATGATAAAGAATAATTGTATCTAAGATCAAACCTATCTAGTGAAAGATCTCTGAATCTTTTAATAATAGAAATAACGGATTGAGTTTGAGATTAGGCCTATATAACGGGTGATCTCCGGCTCTATTAGTACTGATACTGATTAACTTTATGTGAGACTAGGCCAATCTAGCGGGTGGTCCATAAATCTATGGAACTATCTAAGTTCTTTACTGAGATGGGTGACTATATTTGATAGTCTTGATTTCTGAGTTCTACTTAGAAGACTAATTACTGAAACTGCAACTGTAGGAGTTCTCACTTAATCAACATGCCCTGAATTTGATCTAGTAGGGTCCAATCTATAACCCCAGCTGGAAGGGTGTCAATACCGTGCCACGGGTAAATACTTCTGCTATGGTCAAGCCTCTCTAGCGAGTGACCTTGAACAGGAAGTCAAGCCTAAGACAGTGTGATAGTCAAGCCTTAATCTAACGAGTGACTCCTGGTCCTGCACTGGCTATACAGTTCTGGAATTCAGGGACTGTTACTAACGACTCTGCCTCTCTAACGGGGAGCCGTCATCCCTGCACTCTCTCGATGCTAGTTACTACTCCCAACTAAAAGTCTCTGAACTGATTCTTAGCTATAGTTAGACTGAGCTGAATCTATTACTAATCATATTTCTTAACAGATAAACTGAATTAAGCTGAGTTCACTTGGTTTCAAAGACGGACGAAATACTACTGGATCTCGTTATCTGACTGAATGATACTGAGATTATTGAGATTTCTTAAGTTCTGTAACCGTCTGAGAGTACTAAGTTCTGTAACTCACTGAGTTCTAAGAATTATGGCTTAACTGAGGTTATCGTGAAAACTGACATGGGCTCTAGACTTGCAACTAAATTGTCGGGTATAAATACCCCCAGGACTCGATAACATAAAATTAAAGCATAAACATTCTTGAATAATCATGACCATGGACATTCATTCACTATTACAATTACTAAAGCATCTTTTCAAGCATGTAGAACTTATAAACATGTGATAGTCTAGGGAGACATGCTATTGGCTCATACTCCATTCAACAAGGTCTTGGAACAAACATTTAACATGCATTGAAGAGCATATAATTGGTGGTTTTCATACTAAAATGTACAATTCTTTCATTAAGGATTTTCAACAAACACTTGGTATGCATGACTTGCACACAATTGGGGATTTCTAGTCAACATGCTATAATGGCTCTAATTCCTTCACATAAGCATTTTATCAAACATATGGGGAACATGCTTTGGTTATTCAACAATTTCTACACTTAATTGACATATACACATCACTTAACATGCAACTTGAAGAGGGTTTATTATGAACATCATACCATTCATCACATACTAGAATTATCACATGAACTTCAATTTCAATTCACATGAATCATGAAAACTCATAAATATAAGATCTTTGAATTTAGAAAAAGGATTCTTGAACTTCTTGGGTGGAAGGGACCCAAGAATCAACATCTACATCGGAAGATTAATGGTGAAACCTTGATGATTGGGGTCTTGATTTTGGAACCCTAGTTCTTGTTCTTGAGGGAAATTGAAAGAAAACAACAATAGTTGGATTTTATGTGGCTGAATCTCATGTTAAAAAGTATATATAGGAAAAAAAATGACCTTTTTGCCCTTGAAATTTAAATAACGGAATCTGAAAAATTCTTATTTTTCATGCTGGTGCGACGCACCATAATTGCGCCGGCATACTGGAAATTGGACAATTGGGAAACTGAGCCTTGACGCAATGCGGTGAAAATTGCATTGCCACCTTGGTTGTGATCTGGAAAACACCGTAACATGGTGGAATCGTAGAGGCTCACTGGATTTGACAATTGCCATTTTGGTTGGCTCCGCGATGCGCTAAAGTACCAGATGGTACACTGTCTCACTAAAATGGCTCTAACTCTTCGCCTGAGTGTCGGTTTTGGGCGAATTTAGTATTGATGGAAAGCTTATTCGATTTCCCACATGATCAAAAGTCAAAATCTTAAAAATTTCACATGGAATAAAATATATTCATCTTTGAAGCAAGATCTTTAATGTTCTAGAGACAAATTTGAACTAGGAGAAGGGTGGGGTATTACAGATTCACTTTAGTTTTCTCGACCCAAAAGTGTTTAATGTAATTATACTAAATCACTAAGTCATTAATCTGATTAATGCATTAACATATAAGCTAGAGGTTGAAAACTCTAACTCCTTATCACTACTCTCTTTTCCAAACAACAACCTCTCTATTTGAGCAAGTTGCATTTTATGGCACACTCTCAATGTTTGTAACCATGAGAATTCATTATAATTAAAGAGAATAGGACATAAGAAACAAATGTAGAATGAATTAAAAAACCCATAGTGTAGATTGTAAGTTATAAAGATCCCATAACCCTAACTAAAAGTTTAGCCACTCATGAATAAAAATAACATCAAATCAATCAAACTAATCATACCAACCTCTAAAGGTGTTTTGGTGTTTTTTGCATATTACAAGATGAACCCTTCTTACAAAGGTGTCTTAGTCACCATTTCTACTTAAAAAATTATAGAATATTCATTTAAAATTAGCTTGTGTATTTTTAATAGTTTATCTAATTACCCCCAACTCCGTAGACTTAATTTATATGACTAAATAGCCTTGGGTCATACTTTTATGGTGCTACATTGCCTCCAACATGCTATTTTGTTTGTGTCCTCACCTATCCGCATTCCATAGTTGCTTTCTGTCTCCATCTTCCCTTTATACAGCTGAAATCATGCTAATCATGTAGGTTAGCTCATTTATATCAAAACAGATTAAAAATATATGAATCCAAGCACTTTGCTCTTAAAACTTTGCTAAAATATGGGTAAATTATGGTACTTAGGCTTAAAATACACCAAAGATCACCACCCCACACTTAAATTTTTGTTCTTCTTTAAGCAAATTATCCACTTATGCACACGACACAAGACTCCAATCTTACTAATTAAGAATAAGATGCTCAAGTTTGGCCCACACAAAACATATGAACAATAAGTCTTACTTTTGAGCATGCTTTATAGATTGATGAATAACTACTAGAATCATCCTACCCCCAAGAATAGACTCACCAAGTTGGCAAACTCAAGCATATTTCTCAATCAAAGAGATCAAACAAATCACCCAACTATCATAAATCATATGCCCTCACCATAAGAGAGTTACCCATGCTCACTCACATAGATGCAGTTTATCACAACATAGTTACAAGAATCAAATTACGCTCACCCTCTCAAAGAATTCACAAGTTACACAAGATGAACCATAGGCTTGCCCTTAGTGTAGTACTCTAATAATGTCAGAGTGTTAACACTTAGGATCAAGTAGGTCTTTTAAAGGTTGTAATGTAGGGTAAAGGACGGGTAGGAACTATTTTGGTTAAGAATAGTGACTATTTTCCTTAAGCACTTTAATACATCACACTTTTTATTCAATTCACCTTAATAACCAATTTCCACCGCTTATGTCTGCCCATATCTTTTGTTTTGCCGCATCTCATTAATCCTATTCATATATATTATTGTGGGAGTATTTTCTATACATATCTTATTCAATTTGAACAATCTTTATTCGTTTTTATTACACAACTCCCAACCACAACACATATCAATTTTCAACACCAAAAGCTATTACTTTGGGGCTTCAATTTCTCCTTTTCCCTTCTTGAATTGCAAATTCCTTAACTCAATTGATTTTTAACTAAAGAACTTAGGAGCTTTGGATGAAATTATTGTCAATCAAAGAAGGGAATACAGCCTACATATGAGGCTTCTAAAAAAATAAGCTAAAGGCTCAATGGGGTTAACTAGGATTATATACAAAGGTAGGCAAAATAAGTATGAACTATGGGTATCAAAGAAGTTCTAGACATTAAGTTTAACAAGGAATACCTAAAACCTCTCACACATATGACACATGATCAACTCAAGTAGGATCATTATAGACTCTATCCAACATTAAGTAAACAATGCTCAAGAGTCATAAACTAGATCCTAGGCATCTCAAAGGTAATCATTCATCACATGCTTTTTTAAAACATATCTCATGCTTATGTTATATTGCCATATGAACCACAAGAGGACTTACATTCAATTTTATAAAAGAGGGATTCCACTTGTTAATCTCTACACATGACTAATTTTCTCTTAAGACGGTAGTCATCCATCCATCATCAAGAAAAGAACCTAACTATGACTAAAATAAAAGAACATAATAAGAATAAACCAAAAGAACAAAATGGTTAATCCGACCAAATTAAAGAAGTCTACTAAGGTGAACGTACTAATTACTACAAAACAAAGTACTAAGCAAGCTTATCAAATGTAGTGTCATAAATACATCCAAGAAACACTTTTACCCAGCCACCCCATACTTAAGCATAGCACTGTCCATAGTGTAAATAAAAGAATAAAGAACCTGGCTTCTCAACATTAGGGGTCATACCACCTACATCAGAATCATCCATGCTGGAATCAACTTTTATATCAGAATCCACTAGTGTCCAATCCTTATCAATCGACACATCATCATCCATAGGCTCCTAAAAAGTATGCCCCACCCTACACATGGCTCTCGTATACTCATTCAGTAAGTAGTCATAATCCAATTGGTGCAGCTCCTTAGCGGTAGGTGCACATCCACCCAACATCATGGTTAGATTTGTTATTCCATAGAGATAGTAGAGGAAACCGTCATCCCGTGCATGTATTTCAGTAGTAGTAAGAGCTGGTCCATGGCTCGAGTCTTACTCCTTAACTTTTGTGACATCAACTCTCTTAAGATTTTGCAGTAGATTATGATCAACTGCCTTTTCCTCAATTCCATTATCTCTCAAGAGTTTAGTCAACAAGCCTCCAAAACTATATCGTGTATCTTTTTGTAGCCTGGCTTTGTGCATAGAAGCGTGGATCACTATACCAATATTAATGAGGGTATTAGTCATAAGAAAAAAAATCAAACATTCCTGATATCGAGAGATTTTCATAAAGTGGGAACCCAAAATCAGATAGGCACTGACTATCCTCAACCAAATGTAGACTTTCTTGTTTAAAAAAGCATAAGGAAAGGTATTATGCTAGCCATTCTCTTTGTGATGTATCCACTAAACCATGGAACGTGGCCCACACAAGGTATTCCTGATGGCTATGTAAGGAGGTTTGGTATAAAGTTCCTTTAGTCTAGAGTGATCTACTTCTGGAGTACCAAGAGTGGAGTTCAATTTTTCAGCTGTCAGCGTTATGATCTGTCCTCGAATCTTCACCTTATTCCCTTGAGTTTTAGGGAACTAGTTTACATAAAGTTCTCTTACTCAGTCCAGGTTGCATCCACCCAAGTCCTCAAATATAAAATCAAATTTCAGTTGAGTGATTCGAGTAAAAATACGAGGGTGATATCTTGCCAAACTCTCTTTGTTAATGACCTTCACTGGTTGGTAGTGATGCACTTTATTTTCTTTGTACCACTAAACACCCTCCTTTTTAACCCATTTAATACCGAAGATGAAACAAGGAGGTTGAAGAGTGGAAGATGCGGCATGGTTAGCCTTTGAAGAGTTCCTTATTCTTGACCTTTTCTGCCCTTGATAAGAGCTTGATGTTATTTCCTTGCCTTTATTGACCTTTGGAACCATTTGTCCTTCAATCATCATAACACCAACACTATTCAAGCACAGTAAAGCTAATTATAATTAAGAGGGGGGTGGTAGAATGACCACCCCACACTTAATTTGTAAGCATAACCCAATTAAGTAATACTATTCGATACTCAGGCTTCACCGATGTGCACTTTAAAATGGCACACCAACATTATTCACAATTTCATTCACACACCATTGGTGGCCTCCTTTTCTTAATATCATTCCCAATTTACACTTTTATTCCATACACCATATAATTTTTACAACAGTTGGTTATTCAGATTAACCATACCTTAATGCTATTAACTAGAAAAATAATCAGTCCACTAGCACCCCCAATTCCGTAAAATTATTTCAATAAAACTATCATTCTACAAAACTATGCCTTAAAGCTTCAACTTATCAATAAGCATAATACACCATTAACTATAATAAATCGAACAACACCATGTTCAATGAGCAGTTAGAAAATGAAACAATATTAACAAAACCAAATTATACTAATAATGAACAAGTAAATCACAACCACAAGCTTAATTAACCACAACAATAGTGTTAATCTTCATAAGGTTTCCAAGAATTCACTTTGGTATGGTAATGGTAAGTATTCACCCACAATCCATAAGTACTTAAGCAAAAACTAAAATTAAAGTCATGAAAATAAGAGAATAAGAAAAGAAACCAACCTTAAAGTGAAGAAGTTGAAGAAAAGAGAAGAAAATTCTTGTGAATTTTATGTTTGGGTGAAAATTTGAGAGCAATTTTGTGTGGAGATGCGTGACTTTGGGTCAAAGTAGACGAAAATTTGGGGATTTAAGTTATTAGGTATATTTTTTGTGGGGGAACCAAGTCGGGTTGACTCAGTTTTAATTGGGGATTTCTTTGGGATTTTAAGGGTTGGCGCCACATGGGAAACGCCTAAAAGCAGGTTGGCGTCACCTTGGAATCACATAGGGAAAATCTGTGCGTCGCATGTAAATCACCAATGCATGGTAGTGTTGATAGGAAATGGCTTGAAACCGCATGATATCGCACAAGGGTAATTGTGCATCACATGTATATCACACAAGGTTAAATGTGCGTCGCATACCCAACACCAAGCATGAGTAGTGTTGATGGGCAAGAGCTCGATGTCTCATAGACATCATACAAGGGTGAGTGTGTGTCGCATGCCCAACGTGAAACAGTATGTTGGCGGCGCATAGAAATTGTATAACTTAGGCTGTGTTGGTTTTCCTTAGGGGTGTGATACGGGCTAAAAGCAAAGCCCTATTTTGCAACACAAATGCATCTTGATATAAAAATTTTATTACCTTAAATTACCTGTAAATCTTATTTAAGTCCAAAGACCTACCTTATTCGCTTTAACTCACTTTTAAGTCGAATTTGTACCTATCACACCTCTATAGCACTTCACACACCTACAATAAGTCAAAAACAAGTAAAAAATGATTAGAAGGGTCGGTTGCCTCCCAACAATCACCTTAGTTTTGGTTGTTGCTCGACTCTTGTTTTTGTATTTTTATTTTTCTTATTTTTATGTTGTTTTTCATGTTATGATATCAAACAAAAATCATGGGTTGCCTTCCATGCAGCGCCTGATTTAACATCATGTCACAACTCAATTATCTTGACTGCTTAGACTTTGTCAAGATACATCATTGACACAACTTACCTCATTCGTTAGACCAATGTAATGCTTGATCCTTTATCCATTCACCTAGAATACACATCCATCTTTTTAATCAAGTTCAACCACAACCGATTGAAGGAATTGGGTTATTTTGTATGGTCCTGATCACTTTGACTTCAACTTTCTTGAGAAAAGATTGAAATGAGAGTTAAAGAGCAACACCCAATCACCTACTTGAAAGTGTCTCTTTTCAATCCTTGGCTATTGTACTTATTTATTCTTTCCTTACACAGATCATCCCTTTTATATGCTTGGTGATGAAACTTATCTATCTCATTGAGTTGATCTAACCTCAAGTGTGCTGCTTTTTTCAAATTAAAATTCAACCTCTTGAGTGCCCACAATGCTTTGTGTTCAATTTCCACTAGTAGATGACAAGCTTTACCAAACACTGATTGATTAGGGACATTCCGATGGGTGTCTTGAAAGCTGTTCGATATGCCCAAAGGGCATCATCAAGTTTACTTGACCAATCACTTCTGTTCACATTTACAGTCTTGGATAAGATAGACTTAATCTCCCTATTTAATACTTCAACTTGCCCACTAGTTTGCGGGTGATAAGGAGTGGCCACCTTGTGTTGTTTTACTCTATATTTCAATAGTGCATCTCGGAACATCTTGTTGCAGAAGTGTGACCCTTCATCAATTATGATAGTTCTTGGAACACCAAAATGTGAGAAGATATTCTTTCTTAAGAATGCTGCTACTCTTTTACCATCATTAACTACCAGAGCCACAGCTTCTACCTACTTGGACACGTAGTCCACAAAAACCAGAATATATTTATGCCCACAAGAGCTCACAAAAGGTCCCATAATATCTATGCCCCATATGTCAAATAGTTTTACCTTTAATATCTTAGTTATAGGAATTTGATGATGCCTAGAGATCAAACACTGTCGTTGTCATTGATCACACTTCTTCATGAATTCATAAGCATCCTTATGGATTGAAGGCCAATAGTATCCACTTTGCAAAATCTTCCTTGCAGTACGATTACTAGCATGGTGTCCCCTAACTGGGGAAGAATGGCAAGCCTCTAAAATACCCTATATCTCAACCTCCGATGTACATCTTCTGATGATGTTATCAGCACAATGTCTGAACAAATAAGGCTCATCCCATAAATATTCAGTAACACATGCAGAAACTTCTTCTTTTGATGAAATAATAGGTTTTCTGAGATGATGTCACTGACCACAAAATTGGCAAAGTCTGCATACCATGGCACCGAATCAAGAGTAGCATCTAGAATCTACTTATCCAGGAAAAAATCATCAACTTCCCACTTCTCTATATTTGTTTGGTCATTTTCTAACTTGGATAAATGGTCCGCTACTTGATTTTCACATCCTTTTCGATCTTTGACCTCAAAGTCAAACTCTTGAAGTAACAATACCCATCTTATTAGTCTCGGCTTGACATCTTTTTTGGCCATTAGATATCTCAATGCTGCATCATCAATTTGAACTACTACCTTAGTTCCCAATAGATATGCCTAAAATTTCTCAAGTGCGTACACCACAACCAAGAGTTCTTGTTCTGTCATAGTGTAGTTCTTTTACGCTCAATTTAAAGACTTACTAGCATAATAAATGGTGTGAAATAGCTTCTCCTTATTTTTTCACAGAATAGCTTCGAGTGCAACCCAACTTGCATCATATATTACTTCAAATGACTTGGACTAATCTAGAGCAACAATAATAGGTGCAACAACCAACTTTTCTTTAATGCATTAGATGAATTCATACAGTCATCATCAAATATGAAATTTCTCTCTTTGTCCAACAATTTTCAAAGTGGATTTGTAATTTTGGAAAAATCTTTAGTGAATCTTCGGTAGAAACCTGCATGGCCAAAGAAACTACAAACTCCTTTAACTAAGATAGAAGGAGGTAGTTTATTGATGAATTTGATCTTTGCTCAATAAACCTCAATTTGTTTTGCTGAAATTTTGTTTCCCAACACTATGCCCTACTTCATAATGAAGTGGCCCTTCTTCAAATTTAGAACAAGGATGAATTCCTCACACCGCTGTAGTGCCTTGCCTAGATTTACCAAACACAAATCAAACAAATTTCCTACCATGGAAAAATCATCCATGAATACTTTAAAAGTGTCCTTCACCATGTCTGAGAAAATAGACATCATACACCTTTGAAACGTAGCCGGTGCATTACACAAACCAAATAACATTCTCTTGAATACGGATGTTCCACTAGGACATATGAAAGTTGTTTTCTCTTGGTCCTCAGGTGCAATTGATATTTTATTGTAGCCTGAGTATCCATCGAGAAAGTAACACCAGCACCTTCCTACCAACCGGTCAAGCATTTGGTCCATAAAGGGCATTGGAAAATGATCTTTTAATGTCTAGGAATTCAATTTCCTATAATCCATACATACCTGCAAACCAGTCTCTAGTCTGAGTAGAATTAGCTTATTCTTCTCATTCACCACAATTGTCATGCCTCCTTTTTTGGGCCTACACTGCACAGGGCTTACCCACTTACTATTAGAGATTGGGTAAACCACCCCAGCATCCAGCCACTTTATGATCTCCTTCTTTACTATTTCTTGCATCGGTGGATGTAACCTGCGCTGATGCTCAATAGTAGGTGTGTATTCCTCTTCCAACTGAATCTTATTTGTATAGATACCAGGTGGAATGCCTATGATGTTGGCAATCATCCACCCAATGGCCCTTTTGTAGCATCTCAAAATAGAAATAAGAGTCTCCACCTATTTCTCTACAAATCAGCCACAATAATTACTGGTAAAGTGTTTCCATCACTAATAAACACATATCTCAGATAACCTGGCAACTCCTTCAACTCCAACATAGATGGCTCTTCAATAGAAGGCTTAACAAGCGGTGTTGGATAATTTTTCAAGTCTAAATCTAGATTTTTGGGGGTATATGAATACGACTCCATTCCAGTTAAGGCACATACAGTCTCATCGTACTCTTCAATTCCTTCACTATAGAAAATTATCAAAAATGCAGCTAAAGTTTCCACAACAGACCTTTCCACAATTGGCACCTCTAGATCATCTTTATAAAAACATCAATGATTGAAACAACACATATTTCCTTTTGTTGCTTCATAGATTGGCACACATCAAAGTTAACTTCTTTATCATTCAGCCTAAATTTCAGTTCATTAAACTCTGAATCGATTAATACTCTTCTAGTTCACAAAAATAGCCTACCCAAGATTATGGGTACTTCAAAGTCCACTTCACAATCAATAATTATGAAATATGCCAGAAATATGAAGCTAGCTACCTTCACAAGTACATTATATTGAATTCTCACCGATCTCTTTAGTGGCCTATCTGCCATTAGAAGTCCATGTTCGCAGGCGTGGGATCACTTAAACTCAACTGTTTAAAGATCACCAAAGGCATAAGGTTGATGCTTGCTCAAAGACTATAAAGAGCTTTTGCAAAGTTAAATGCTCCGATAGTGCAAGGGACAGTAAATTCTCCCGTATCAGATTTCTTCTGCACTAGTCATCTAATAGCAGTAGTGCTACAATGATGACGATTATCCATAAATTTAGCATATCCCCACATTTTCTCTAATGCCTCAACTAAAGGTACATTAATCGTCAACTACTTTAGTATATCTATAAATTTGCCAAACTTACCCTTATCTGTATTTTTCTTTAGTCTATGTCGAAATGGAACTAGTAGCTTTGGTATTCTTACTGGAGTAGTCTCTACCTCCTTTCCTTTGCTTTGCTCCACATCATTAACCTGCTTTGACTCAAATGATTGTTCTAACTCTGCACTTCTCTTTTCTAAAATTTTCAGCTTCTTAGGCCCCATAGGATATTCATCATGTACCTCCTCTTCTAACTCTACATCATCAAGATAAGAAGGTGCTCCCAGAAATGGACCAAGTAATACCTTACCACTTCTAGTAGTAATGGCCATACATGAGCCGTCATTTCTCGGGTTCTGGACAATGTCACTTGGTAGAGTCCCACATTTTTTTTGATTGGATGTTGCTGATATTTGACCCATCTGCTGCCCAAATTGTATAACAGATGTGGAGGGTGAGTTAACTAACTGACTCATTGTTGACAGGTCACTCTTCATTTCCCTAACTCCAGCATCTGTTGACTCTATTTTTTTTAACAACTTATCCATCATATCCTCTATCAATATCTTCCCAGAACTATTTGCAGCATTGTCATGACTCCCAGGTGTAACATATAATCCACTCCTATCATTCTTGTTCTTCTAGCTTCCATGGTCTCGATCTTTATAACTAACTTTATCATATTAAGTCTGACCTATATTTCCTTGGCCACCGGCCTAAAAACCCCCTGGTTATTCAAATAATTTTCCTTCTCCTCAAAATTAGATTCATCTTCCCTACTATGGGACCCCACAATGTTAACCTTCTCTATATTAGTCGAGAGCAAGTGATTTATGAGTAAATCCACCTTTGTCTTCAAATGAGCCATATCTTGGTCACGTTCTTCTTCTCTCCAAATTTGATCTACCAATATCCCGCTAGAATAAGTAGTTCTTACTAACTCAAAATCCCAGATATGCCAAGTTCTACTTGTCTTAGTCATTTTCTCCAACGTCTTTGCAGCCTCGATGAAAATGAGATCCATTAAATCTCCTCCTGAAGCATTGTCAATGGTTGGCTTTGTAATTGAATTCAAAGCCCTATAGAATGTTTTCACCAAATGCTCATTAGAAGCTTGTGATTTGGGCATTGCACTAACTTGTTTTTAAACCTCATCCATATTTCATACAGAGCCTCATTAAGTAGTTTCCTAAAATTGATGATCTCATCCTTAACTGTAACATCCAGGAAGGCAGAAAAAACCTTTTTAGGAAAGCTCTTTTCAGTTGCCTCCAATTTGTTATAGAATCTGGTGCCATCTGATTCAGCCACGAGTTGCCTCTCCAAACAAAGACAGTGGAAATAATCTCAGAAGAATGACATTTTTTCCCACTGTAGGATTATCAAATGACTTACAAATATTAATGAAATTCACCTAATGCAGATTCAGATTATTTCCAGGTAATCCACCAAATAGCCCTTTCAAGTTGAGTAGTTGGATCATCATGCTCGTGCTATTAAATTTAACCCCAGGAGCCAGTGGAGGTGGGATGATTTCTCTTATAGATCCAGCTCCATCAAAATCAGCTCATCATCATTAACTAGATCAAATAATTGCACTGCAGACTATTGGTGCATTATACCTCTTGCTTGCCGATTCCAATTTATTGGTATGACTTTTTCAGCACATTGCCTATTCCAGGGACCAACCAACTCGTTATCACCTAAGTCCTTATCATCCGCATTCAGTACACGCCTGGGTAATCCAACATTCTATTGGTTAATTGTGCATTCGCCAAAGTGGCCAGTCTTGCAGCCTCTTGTTGTTCAGCCATGCTCCCAATTCTTTTTAGTTCTGGGTTGAAAGGTAATAAAGGAACTCCTGACCTTTAAGTTTGTGACATATATGATAGATAGCCTGAAAATGTCAAAAACAACAAATAAAAGTAAAATTAGGACACTTGACTAAGAGTCAATTAATGCACATATACTTAATTGACAACCGTATTCATCGACAATGATGCCAAAATTTGATAAATACAAGAGTGTAAGCGGTCATTGTCAAATAGCTAATCCAACTAGGTTGGGGTGGAATCCCACAAGGAATAAGGTGCTAATTAAGTCGTATGCAGATTATCGGACTTTTAATCATGTTTTTTCGCAAAATAAAAAGGGGGTTTGGCTCAAATCACAATTAGTGGAGTCGGTTTAAAAACTATGAGACACGTCTTGTAGTGTTTGAATATAGAGAAATAGCAAGCTAGAGTTATGTTCACCTTGTAATTTCAACACTTTTTGACTATAGGTTTTATGAATTCACACATATTGTACTTATAGAGAAACGTATTAGAAGTTCAAACAAGCATTTTTTAACCTTCAAGAAAGGATTCACTTTAGTTCTCTCGACCCAAAAGTGTTTAAAGTAATTATACGCTATCACCAAGTCATTATTCTGATTAAGGCATTAACATATAAGATAGAGGCTGAAAACTCTAACTCCTGGTCACTACTCTCTTTTCCAAACAACAGCGTCTCTGTTCAAGCAAACTGCTTTTTATAGCACACTCTCAATGTTTGCAACCATGAGAATTCATTATAATTAAAGAGAATAGGATATAAGAAACAAATGTAGAATGAATTCAAAAACCCATAGCGTAGATTGTAAGTTACAAGGATCCCATAACCCTGAATAAAAGTTTTGCCACTCATGAATAAAAACAACATCAAACCAATCAAACTAATCATGCCAAACTCTAAGGATGTTTTGGTGTTATTTGCAGATTACAAGATGACTGCTTCTTCCAAAGATGTCTTAGCCATCACTTCTGCTTTCAAAATTACAGAATGTTCATTTAAAATCATCTTGGAGCATTTTTAATAGTTTCTCTAACTACCCCCAAGTCCGTAGACTTAAGTTATATGACTAAATAGCCTTGGGTCATACTTTTGTGGCACTACATTGCCTCCAACATGATAATTTACTTGTGTCCACTGCTATCCACATTCCATGGTTCCTTTATGTCTCCATCTCCCTGTTTTACAACTGAAATCATGCAAATCATCTAGGTTAGCTCAAATACATTAAAAACAAAATGAAAGCATATAAATCCAAGCACTTCTCTCAAAACTTATCTAAAAGATGGATAAATTATGGTACTTAAGCGTATAAATACACCGAAGATCAGACTTATCTCCGAATACAACATATATACTAGTATAACACATAAGAGAGAGATAAGTAATACTCCAAATATTAGGAGCTCACTCTTAAGTCTCTGAACCATGGCTTCTTCGCACGATGCACATATCAACGATGATAACCCGTACTATTATCTGCAGGCTACAGAAGTGTAGTATGAGTACCAAATGAATGGTACTCAGTAGTCAACTGCCAACTGAGCTCCAAAGATAAAGCATATATATACAACATATAAACAGAATGAAAACTACACCTAAGAGTCCAAAAATCATATAACAAGTCAATGAGAATAATAAGGGACAACTATCCTGCTCAAGTCCAAGAGCCTAACATAATAAGACTAAGGAAGTATCAGGATGAACTATCCTATTTTAGCCATATTCAATAGACATTAATACTATACCATACATCCTAGGCCAATAGACAAATAAAGAGCGAAAGAAAGATATATAGCAATATACAAGGCCAAGAAATGAATATACAATATGAACAAATGAAGGAAAGATATACGGTAGTACCATAGATTGATATATATATATATATGTATAAACATGAGTTCGCCTTAAAGCATAACATAGATCATCATGTTCTCATTTTAAGACCTCATTATAAGACTATTAGGATTTAATACTGTCATGCTTTGGGTCTCTAATCCACATGACTGGACATAAAATAATCGTGCATTAAGGTAGAAGAGGCCAATAACATATCTCAAATGTCGAGATTGGATCAATGACCAATCTGTCATATCTAGCCATAATAATGATCATAATACATGATAATAATCATATCAATAACAATGTGAATAACCGGCTACTCCAGACAACCAAATACCTAGTCGAGCCTATGCGTCCCCCTACTGCCCTAGACTCGGAAGTTTCAATCAGCATACAACAACGCAAAGCATATTCTTTACTTATATCTATGCAACTGTCCCATACCGCTGATAGACATAGGTAATACTAGTGATAGGTGATGCGCATGTAAGAATAAATGCAAGGTACACAATCGATATCCCAATATCATCATCATAACTACCTCTACCATAACTGTCATCATCATGACCATCATAAACATGATCAACCTCCAGCCTTGTCATGTATCTATATATCATCACAGTATCCTTCGACGTTGGCGGGTATCAATTTATTATCATAGTATCCTTCATCCTTGTTAGGTATCAATATATCATCACAGTATCCACCGACCTTCGCGAGTATTAGTACATCATCACAGTATCCTCCGGCCTTGCCGGGTATCAATATAATCATAAACATATTACAATAAAATATCTATCTGGCCAATACTTTCCAACTCCTTGTTATTAGCTAACCAACACTTATTATTACTAAATCACAAATTCGCTAGTAATCACATGACCTATAATTATTAGGCTAAACATTATCCTTAACATAATCCTTATTTACGGGATAGACTCTAACCTCTATTTATTAAATAGCCAATACCCAACTTCTAGTCAAGGTTCATCACTTGACCATAATCGCCAGTTATCCACTATTCATTATTATCAAATAATCATCCAATATCTGCAAGACATTATTAGCCAACAAATTACCATCTATAATATAACCATCTTTTATTAACTAACGCCATTCATTAACTAACCATCGTTTATGAACAAATTCTCATTTACCAACTATCTATCATGATTATCTAGTCATCTCTTATCACTAACATCTCATATTATCTAGCCTCATTAATACTCAACTCCTTATTTAAAAACAAATCGACATCATAAACTTTGTCATCAAAATCACTAATCATCACCTATGCTAAACCCAACATCATCATTAGCCACGTATCAACCATTGCTAGCTACCATATTTCAACTAAGCAAGGTTAATTAACTAGTACATTAGATTCCTAGCCATTAAGTGCTATTGTCACCTAATAGGCAGCTAACTACTATATAGCTTAACCCTAAGTTAGGAAGAACAGTCATAAGATTGTATTTAAGCTAGAATCACATAAATTACCAAAATAATGATCATGAATGTATGAAATCTATGCATGCCATCACCAGTATTCAATAAGTGGAATAATAAGCATTATACCACATCTTCCTCCATCCCAAATTGGAGAGATATGTATACATGTAGATATTTATTTTCACAAACTATAACCACATCCTTTACAAGGATAAAATCTTCTCGGATATCCAACCAATATTATAACACGACCATTGGCCCAATAGTATGTCTGGATAATCACGGCCTTCGGCCTATATACATATCTAGAACTCATATCAATAACCATGTATATAACTAACTCATATATATATATATATATATATATATAATTATCTCATGTATAGGAGGCATATCACATCTAGGAGGCATAATATCCATGAACATACAATCATCTCTCGTATAAGAGGCATCTCACATCTAGGAGGCATAATATCCATGAACATACAATCATCTCTCGTATAAGAGGCATCTCACATCTAGGAGGCATAATATGAATAATCATAACACGTCTATAAGATATCTCATATCTTTAGGTCATTCATCATAGCAATGAGGAATATCATCCCTCTAGGTCAATTATCATATCTAAGAGAAATGTCAACTCCATAGGTCCAATAATCACAACTAAAAGGAGATAGCATATCTATAGGTCCAACATCATATCAAAGAGAAACAACATATGTAAGATAAAATAACATCTTTATAAGCCCAACATCATATCTAAGGGGAAATAACATCTCTATAGGCCTAAAATATGATGTTGGGCTTATAAAGATGTTATGGTTACAACATCATATCTTTATAGGCCTAACATAACTTCCACAAGGATTATCATAACCATAACTCCAAAGTATCAATCCGGGGACCATCATTACAACTTACCAAGTCATGAAGTAACCTTATACTAAGGTTTACTAATCTCAACTATGCCTAACATCCACAACTAAGTTCACAAGGCTAACACAAGTCTTAGCCTAAGTGGGTAGGACAATCCCACTTATAATCCTTAATTTCCATATTTAGGCAAACTGTGCCCCAAACTAGGCTAAGGTATCTATTCTAACTTCTAGATATCAAGTAAGCTATATTCAAGCCTAAGGTAGGAACTTTGACTAGAAATAAGGGTACTCAAGTCAACTCTACTCAAAATACAATTTCAAGACCACCACACTAGCCCAATAAGATTAAATATACTAATCATGCTTCAAATGCTAAAGCTACATCCCAAACATAGCATTATATCGCAACCATGCTAAAAACTAATCTAAGCTAGAGAGAAGGCAATAGGATTCTAAAAGGTTATAAACATGCCATCTTATGGGACCCTTATTGAATCCCCAAACATCAACAATCAAGGTTAAGTTATCCTACTCATAATCTAGCCTAATATTCACATTCACGCAATACATATCACACATTATTTATGAAAAAAAGTGGACAGGACCCTACGTCAAAGCCAAATCGAAAAGCTCACTTCATGCATCCATGCCCGTCTTCACTTCACAATCCCCAAAATGCCATCAAACTATCAAAATTACAATCTACTCATCAATATGAGACTAATGACACCTATATTGTACTATTGCACTTTGGGTTCAAAAATGACACCAAAACGCCTAATGGGTCCCACTTACGAAAAACACATTTTCGAGGCCAACCCAATATTACCACACAAAGAATCATAACCCTCAAGAAATGGGTAAAAACTAAGCATACTTTGGGTAAAAGTCAAACCCTAAGCTAAATTGGGGTTTTGAATCCAACAAAGAAATTCAAGCATTAATTCAAAGGATTCTTATCTTAAATTCAAAGATATTTGTGATAAAAGATCATAAACAAGCTCCTACATAACCCATCATGATCAATGCTTAGTTATTATACCTATCTAGGGTTGTAAGATCTTAAGAGTGAAAAAGAAATAGCCAAAATCGCAATTAGACCCCTAAGCAATAAGGCATCGCGATCACTGAGATGTGGGCCATACACTGTGCCATAATTGCCATGCCGCTATAGCCTTCCCTATGCCACGATTGCCAAGGCACCAAAACCAGAAATAACTTGGAAATTTCCAAGTTTCCAACAATGCCTCGAGATTCATTTGGAATCTAATTTTTGCAGATGAAATATGTAACCAAACTAAATTCGACGTTCCAGACGCGCTGGTGAACTCAAATTTTCCATTTGAGGTCATTTCAACCAAATATGGGTCCCACACCTAAACTTTTAAATCTTTAACTTTTCAAACGATAGGTCAAAATGAGCTCAGGCGAATTGGGATCCGAACTAAAGGTCTACCTAGACTAAAATCAATATTTTAGATTTGTTGGCATAGTCAAAATTTTTATCTAAAATTGTTTCATTGAAGTTTTCACCCGGTGGCCTTTTAGAACTCGCGAAGACTTGCTAAATAGGGAATTGGTTCTAAAAACCAAACGAACTACTCGGTAACCAAACCGTTAGTCCTAGTAAGTCATAAATGACTTGGGGAAGCTCTGGAGAAGCTCAAACAGAGAAAATAGGCGATAATATGGAAAATGACCTGAAGGTTCATTACATTATCCACTACTAAAAGGACTTTCATCCCTGAAAGTCAATGGATAGAAAGAATCTCAAAAGCTCAAAGGGATGAGTACTGGGCCCACATGCTCCAAGCATAACCTCAAAGATAACCTCAGTAGAGAGGAAATGCTTCTAAGGGATTTTTCCTCAAGTATCCCTTTCTCAACCAGCACTGCCACTTTACTTCCAAACAACCAAAGCTCAACTTCGACTATTAACTAGCCTCCAATGAACTGAAAATACTAATACACACAACTAAACCATAACATATTGATACCATCTCGAAGAAAGCACAACTCTTTGAAGGCTTATCCAAGCCAAGAGAAAACCAAGACATAAATCATATCACCGACTTCAAATCCAAATATAACCTCTCTTTACCTTTTTAAACCCGCTTTCTACTCCAAGCCAGTAGGAGAATACCCTAAGTCTCACCCACATAGTCTCATCACAAAAAATTCAAGAAACTGAAAATCCGCTGAAAGTCCATAGGGAAAACATGAGAATAAGCAAATAAGGCATTCTCTGGGTACATAAATGGAGATAGTCAAGGAATGTAATCCATGCCAATGCTGCAACTAGTCTGAATAAAAATCAAACTAAAATATCCAAATCCAAGGTATAACTACTCATCGCAAATTATTCTACTCCAAGATATCTCATCCATCGAGAATGAAGTCATACTGAATCCAACTCAAGTATATTACTCCCATCGAGTAAATCATCCAAAGTTCCTAAAGAAAATTGGAGACTTAGGGTCAAAGCTGAAAGAACCAATACCAGGTCCATAGGCTATCATCTGAACCCTTATCAACTGTGATCCAATAGATGTCGAGAAGACTGAATAGGCAACCAATGAGTAGTCTCAACTAGCCTATAAGTGAAGTATGAACAAAGACAAGTCTAAAGCAAAAGCTGTACACAAGCTCTACAAAAGTAAGAAAAAATCTCAATACTAAGGCTAAATCGCTCGGTCTCAAATATTTAAACCAAAACAAAAAAATGGGTAGGGATTAATATTCCAAATCTATCATACTTCCAAATCGCCATTCCAAGGAGTCAAATTTAAAACTGAACCAATAAGGCTATATCAATGTCAACAATCTCAAATCGACTCTAGTAACCAAATCTGACACATCCGAGATGAATCATTCCAAGCAATATTCAAGACATATCTGAAGAAAAAATCACTACAGGGATAACTACAGACTAAAAACACAAGGAACCAACTCTATATCAGTTGGAGGGCACAAAATATAGACACAAAATAAGAATCATGCCAAAGGATAAATCACTAGATAAAAATGCATATAACCCACTCCATATCTGATGGAGGGCATAAACTATGCAAACATACTTAAAAACTTCCCAAGGCTGAAAACCACATTAGTATTGGCAAAAACTCTAGCAACTCAGAGAAATGCAACTTTTATCAACAACTAATCAATCTAACACTCCATCTCAACAAAGAATAGCCACAGGCATATATCATCGAGAAGAATCACTCCACCAAGCCTCACTAGGCCGAACAAACTCTGAAACAAGGATTTCCTGAAAGTTCATAAGTTATAAGAAAACAAACCATTTAAGCAATTATTATACTAAAAAGGAATAACTAAACATCTTTTATCATAATAAAGAGTTGTAAGTTCAATTGATGGTATTATATACCTATTTATTATAATTAAATTAAATATTTATATAGATTTAAAATTATTATAATCTCATATTAAATCTATCTATCAAACAATTACAACAGTAATACAAATATTATCCAGCCCAAAATTACATCATCAAAAAAGAAATACCAATCTCCAAACTGAGTTTAAAGTCGAGGCCACCATTAGAGAACCAACAACTCAAGCTAAAGAGTTTCTAATTTGCCAACTTAAGAAGCGATCCCAAGAAAGGCCACTTGCCTCTACCCTTCCAACACCACTAGACAAAACTATGTCGAATCAAGAAAGTAGCATTTAATTTTCATACTAATAACAAGGGTAAACCATCACAAGGGAACGAACCCAACAAACCTAGGAGATGAATCCATGACTTCTTAATCTCAGAACCACTATCGAGTGATGAAATAGTCACAATCAAAGAATGGACCTCAAACTGGTTAATCTCATACATGGGGTATATAGAAAGAGAGAGCCAAAGCGAAAACCATCGCAACACAGGAGGCAAGTCTAAGAATCTTGAACTCAATAATGGGTAACATAACTAAATTGCTGACTAAAAAACCACACAGAATTATGGATGGTTAACTTACCTTTGATACCATAATACATCCCTGAATCAATCTAATACAACTAACAAAGAGGGAATATAGTCAACCTTGCTGCACTAGGGGAAAGAAATTGTCAAATTAGGCTATATCTACTCAAGACATCGAATAATATCATAAGAAAATAAAAGTCTAACTAGATAACACTAGTCTATACAACTACCCAGTGAGAATCAAATTCATCAAGTAACAACATCAAGTAATAATATCAAGTAATATCAATAACCTCACGCAGTGATAATAATAGCAATAATAATATCAATATCAACATACTAAACAAGCGGTACCAAAATGAACATTAATATTATGTACCACTCAAGGGCCACAATAATGCCTATGTACCAAGATAAAGGGGACTCAAATCCAATAACTACACTCGTAGGGAAAAATATCAATACAGGTCTACTCAAACAACTACTAAAAGAAATAAACCACAGAGTAGTAACATAATCAGGAATTCAATAATGAGGCATATAATAACCAATATCAATTCATCAAGGCATATAATCATCAATGGGTATGAAAACCCCAATACACATAATAAGAGATAAATATAAGAAATAAAAGCACACTAACTATGGTGACATCTACAATCACATGCCTGATGAGCATAAGGAAAAATAAATCTGAACGGGTCCAACTCAGACCAACTGACTGAATTATCAACTAAGGTGCCATACACACTATCTCCAGCTAAATATGCCATACATTATAAGGATGATATGAATAAGTTAAATGACTAGAAATCCCATGTTGAGGACACTCCCTAGACTTGTAGTCAGTTTCTCTTTAGTCATAAGAACTTCTGAAGCATCAATGTAGAGAGAACAAAAATTGAGCCCAAATTGCTGGCTATAACTTCTAAAATCACAGCTTGTCTTAGGAACTCTAGGCTGGCGGGGAATATGTACTAACTCTAGCTGATCATCTATCTCACACCTGGGGCATTTTTAAAACTAGTGTCTCATTACGGCACAACCAAACTAAGATCCTGGAATACTTTGAGATACTTCCCATCTTAATCCAGAATAGTCGCCATAGCCCGAAGAACCATACCACACACCGTAAGTCTAATGGGGACTCTTCCCACTATGATCATCATGACTAATCTGAGAACTACTCATAGTATGGAATACTGTCTGCATAGAGTTGATGGGCTTAGGTAAAGATTAACTCTATCGAAAGAATCCTCACTCTCGAATAAAATACCAATAACATTATACTGATGGCATACCTATTTTTACATTTCCATATGTCTCAATACTTGTGCTCTCTATGGTCCTCTCATAATCAACATCCTGATGGGAGGAGGATTTAGCTTCTATCTAATGCTCCAATGGCAAATGGAGTGAAAATACTGACCCTCTAACACATCCATGCACCAATGTATAGCTTAGAAGGATGTAGCATAAGAAAATGCCTAGACCACACAAAAAATCCAATTTTGTACTCAAAACTGGTAGAGATCCCTGATGAATACCTATAACTCCAACTCTGGTTTGAGAACTACTCGATGAATCAAATAGCATTCATGCTGAGAGACATCTAAAATATGACTCAAATTCCAATGTTGAACCTCTAAGGGTGAAGTAGTTACGAGCTTTACTAAAGCCTAAGATGGCCTAGACTCTTTTTGGCTACTGCTGAAGATCTTTGATATCTATCTCTTACTCTTTAGTCTGATGCTACACTAAAACTCTAGAAATCTTTGTTGAAGTCTCGTCCACATTTGCCGATAATATTACATCATTCTTTATGGATATAATAGAGTCAAAAAATATATTTGAGGTTCATAAGAATGCCGGCACACGATAAGGAGTCAAGAAGTGAATTTCCTAAAATGTCACTATAGCCTCTTGAAGATAGGTTGCAGACATCTCTACACCGACCCGCAAGATTCTACTAAACACTTAGCTCTTGTACTAATACATCAATGATACCTAGGCTCTAATACCAATTTGTTATGGCCAAATTTTTCAGGTCATGATGGCGCCTATCATAACCCACTAGTAGGAAAATCAACTCATAGTCTGAAATAGCTAGTAACAGACTACTCAATAATATAAGAAAATGAATGTGGAATAAATGAAATAAAGATCAATACATAATAAAATCCCAAAACCTGGTGGTATCAGTACAAGAACTTCTAATATAATAAGAGTACAAATATGGAATATCAAGAGAAATACACTAATTTGACTTGTCTTTAAATACAACATAGAGATTAGTCTAATACATAAGAGAGTGATAAGTAATACTTCAAATGTCAGGAGCTTACTCTAAGTCTCTAATCTATTACTGCTCTACACGATGCACATATCAGTGATGATAACCCATGCTATGATCTACAGGTTGTAGAGGTGTAGTGAATACCAAATGAATGGTACTTAGTAGGAAACAACCAAATGAGATACAAAGATAAAGTAGTTATATACAACATATAAACCGAATAGAAACTACACCCAAGAGTCTAGAAATCATATAACAAGTCAATAAGAATAAAGGACAACTATCTTGTTCAAGTCCAAGAGTCTAACATAATAAGACTAAGAAAGTACCAAGATGAACTATCCTATTCTATCCACATTCAATATACATCAATATAACACCGTATATTTTAGGCTAATATACAAATGAAGAGTGAAAGAAAGATATATAGCAATATACAAGGCCAAGAAATGAATATAAAATATGAACAAATAAAGGAAGGATATACGGTAGTACCATACCTTCATATTGCTATATATATACATATAAACATAAGGTCACCTTAAAGCATAACTTAGATCTTCAAGTTCTCATTTTTAGAACTTATTATAATACTATTAGGATTTAATACTGTCATGCTCAGGTTCTCCACTCCACGTGACTAGACATAAAATAATCATTCATAATAATGAAATCATAAGGTAGAAGAGGCCGATAACATACCTCAAATCTTGATACTGGATCAATGACCAAGCTGTCATATCTAGCCATAATAATGATCATAACAAATGATAATAACCATCAATAACAATACAAATAACCAGCTACTACAAAAATCAGATACCTAGCTGAGCCTATGCGTACCCCCACTACCCAGAGTCAAAAGGTTCAATTAATATATAACAACAAAAGGCATATTCATCACCCATATCTATTCAATCATCCTGTAGCACCCAGAATTTAGTACCCGAATTGCTATACAGTGCTCATGACCCCGAAGGATCACAAGCTAACCCATGACTGATATCTGTAATTCAGCACTATATAACATACTGTATAAATGCAGAAATAAAAGATGAAGGGCCATAAGGTTCAAAGATTTAATAAAACATAACATCTGAAGATATGATATACTAATACCAAAATCACTGAAATAACTGTCTGAACATGCTAGTCTGAAAGCCTCTAAACTGTCTGAATAAGGAGTTGATGGGACATGTCCCCAACTAACTCCAACTATTAAAATAAATTAATTAATGAGATAATAAAGTAATGGTCATGTCCTCAAAGGATGAGGACTCACTGCTAACTCTAACTACTGAGACTGGAATGCTACTGATATTCTGAAGCTCATGCTTCTAAACCTCTGGTATAAACACCATAGCGCAAATGCATCAGTACGATTGAATATACTGGTATGTATGTGAGGTAGGGTGAATTCAAAGGGTTCACATGCATGAACTATACTAACTGACTGAATAACATAAATGTGAGCATACATGTATGAATACATAATAACTGTAACTGAGTTCATGATAACATAATTACTAAATCCAAGTACTGATAACATAAAATACTGACAACTGTATGACTGAAATAACTAATACTGGGTGACTGTATCTGACACTCTAGGTTCTGATAGAACTAGCTAAGTTTTGTATTGTTCTGAGTTAATTGTATCTGGCAGTCCTGAATTCTATAAAACTGTTTGAGTTTTATTACTGAGACTGAATGACTATATCTGACAATCCTGATCTATAGTTGAAACTATAGGAAGTAGTCATCTAACCAACATGCCCCAAATAACACAATATAGTTTAGTTAGGGTCCAATCTATAACCCTAATTAGAAGGGTGTCAATACTGTGCCACTGGTAAGGACAATCTGTGAGTAACCCTTATATAACAGGTAACTCTAGTGAGAATGGTGGGAACCCTCATATAATAGGCTAAGCCACCTCATCTACCCTCATATAATAGGCTATGTTATCTCAACCTACGCTGGCTACATAGTTCTAGAACGCAAACATTGCTTCTACGAATCACACCCTCATCTAACAGGTGAGTTCCCATCCTTGGGTTCACTCGGTGCAAATTTCTACTCCCATCTGAATTGACACTGAACATGATTAACTGAACTGACTGGACTGAGTTTTGTTGACTGATGAAATACTACTGAGATTACTAAAGTCTTGAGATCTCTGAGATTACTGGAATTACTGAGTTTATTGAGTTTATTAAGTTTTCTTGAGTCATATGACTGACTGAATTCTACGGATCATGGCTTGACTGGGAGTATCTTGAAAACAAGACACTGATTCTAGGCACACAGCTAAATTTTTGGGTATAAGTACCCCCAGGACTCGATAGAAGAAAACCAACAAAGCATGACTTTCTTGAATACATGACTAATATCACAATCCATAATATACAATAAGGTGGAAATTTCATGATGTACAAGTTCTAAAGCACCACAATGGCTACATATATATCCATAATTCATTGACTAAGACATTCCAACAAATACTTGACATGCATAAACTCGTACATGAATGGGGATTTCATATTATCATGCTAGTATGGCACTTTTCCTTCACATAGGCATTTAATCAAACACATGGGGAGCATACTTTGGTTATACCATCATCAATGCATCTAATTTTCATGGTTTCATAAATAAATTTGAAGGGTTTATCATGATTATTATGCAAATCATCATATAATAGGGTTAATCATTGGAATATGTAATTTAAAACATGAATCAAAACCCCACAACAACATGAACATGAATTTTAATTCAATTTAAATCATAAACATTCATTAATACACAAATCTTGGATTTTGAAAAGAGATTTTTGAGCTTCATGGGTAAAAGAAACCCATGACTCAACACATTACATACCTTGATTGTGAGTTTCTTGAAGTTCTTCGACTTGAAGAACTTGAATCTCTTAGTTTCTTGAAGAAGGATTTAGATTTTGTTCTTGGGGATTATCTTTGAGAGAAAACCCTAATTTGATATTATAGATGGATAATGAACTTATGAGCCTTGATCTGATATTATTAGGTATTAAAAAGGGTGGTAAAATACCAAAAACCCTTTTTTAAAAATAACTTAAAATAACTGAACAAAATATGCGACGGTGGGTGCGATGGTCCATCGCAGGGTCAACGATCCATCGGTCCTGACCGTTGCACTTGGGCAGAATAGGGGTTCATTGCCTCTCCTATGATGGCTTGGTCGATGGTCCATCGCTAGCTCAACGACACGTCATCCTAAGCCATTACTCTTAGGAAGAATGTGGTCTTACTATCTCCGCTGCGATGGTTTGGGCCATGGTCCATCGCTAGCTTGATGGTCCGTCGTCTCTTACCATCGCACCTGGGCAGTTTTGACTGGTTTCTATATTTCAGCCATAACTTTCTACGCCGATACTAGATTTTGACAAAATAGGTATCGATGGAAAGCTTGTTCAATTTACCACTCAACAAAAAGTGAAAATATAAGAAATTCCACGTGTACAAAAATGGATTCATCTTTCAATGTAAGTTTCTAACATTCTTAGGATGATTTCAAGCTAGGTAGAAGTACGGGGTATTACACATCCCATTCTAACTGATAGACATAAGCGCATACTGATGATAGGCCATGCACATGCATAAATGAATTCAAGGTACACAATCAATATCACAATCTTATCATCATAACCATTTGTATCATAAATGTCATTATCATGACCATCATCAGTATAATCAACCTCTGACCTTGCTGGGTATTAATATATCATCACAATATCCTCTGGCCTTGTCGAGTATCAATATATCATCATAGTATTCTACAGCCTTACTGGGTATCAATATATCTTCACAATCTTCTCCGGCCTTGCTGGGTATCAATATATCATCACAGTTTTCTCTGGCATTGTCGGGTATCAATATATTTATATGCATATTACCATAAAATATATATCAGTCTAATACTTCCCAACTACTCGTTATTAGCTAGCCAACACTTATTATTATTAAACCACTAATTTGTTAGTCATCACATGACATATAATTATTAGCCTAAACATTATTCTAAACATAATCCTTATTTATGGGATAGCAACTAACCACTATTTATTAAATAGTCAATACCCAACATCTAGTCAAGGTTCATCACTAGACCATAATCGCCATTTATCCACTATTCATTATTATCAACTAATCATCTTATATATGTAAGTAATAATTAGCCAATAAATTACACTCTATCATCTAACCATCTTTTATTAACTAACGCCATTCATTAACTAACTGTCGCTTACCAACAAATCCTCATTTACCAACTATCTATCATGATAATCTAGTATCTCTTATCACTAATATCTCTTATTATCTAGCCTCTTTAATACACAACTCCTCGTTTAATAACTAATCGACATTATAAACTTAGTCATCAATGTCACTAATATTTATCTATGCTAAAACCAACATCATCATTAGCCACGTATCAACCATCACTAGCTAGTATATTTGAACAAGGTTCATTAACTAGTACCTTTTCCTAACCATCAAGTGCTATAGTCACCTAATAGGCAACCAACTACCATATAACTTAACCCTTAGTTAGAAAGGACATTCATAAGTTGTATTTCAGCTAGAATCACATAAATTACTTATATAATAATCATGAATGTACCAAATCTTGGCATGCCATCACCAATATTTAATCAGTGGAATAATAAGCATCATACCGCATCTTCCTCTGTCTCACACCAGAGAGATGTGTATACAAGTACATATTTATATTCATAAAACATAACCATATCCTTTTACAAGGATAAGCTCTTCCCGGATATCCAACCAATATCATAACACGGCCTTTGGCCCAATAGTATGTTCAGAAAATCATAATATCATAATCATGTCCCTCGACCCACATACATATTCAAAACTCATGTCAATAACTATTTATATAACTAACTCATATATATATAAGCTGTAGCATATCTATAATCATCTTACGTATAGAAGGCATCTTATATCTAGGAGGCATAATATCAATAAACGTATAATCATCTCTCATATAAGAGGCATCTCACATCTAGTAGGCATAATATCAATAAGCATAACATATCTATAGGATATATATCATATCTATAGGTAATTGATCATGACTATGAGGAATATCACCTCTCTAGGTTAATTGTCATATCTAAGAGGAATATCATCTCTATAGGTCTAATAATAATAACAAAAAGAAAATAGCATCTCTATAGACCCAATATTATATCTAAGAGGAAATAGAATATTTATAGGCCCAACATCATAACTAAGAGAAAATAGGATCTCTATAGGACCATCATTATATCTAAAAGGAATAGCATCTCTATAGACCCACCATCATATATAAGAAAAAATAACATCTCTATAGGCCCAACATCACTTCCACAAAAAATATCATAACCTTAACTCCAAAGTCATAATTTGTGGAACATCATTACAATTTACCAAGTCATGAAGTAACTTTATACTAAGGTTTACTAGTATCAACTATGCCTAACATCCACAACTAAGTTCACAAGGCTAACAGAAGTCTTGGCATAAGTGGGGGCCGGGCAATCCTACTTCTAATCCTCAATTTCCATATTCAGGCAAACTATTTGCCAAACTAGGATAAGATTTCTAGTCCAACTTCTACATGTCAAGTAAGCCATATTCAAGTCTTAGGTAGGAACTTTTACTAGAAACAAGGGTACTTAAGTCAACTCTGCCCAAAATATGATCTCAAGACCACCACACTAGCCAAATAAGCTTAAATTTACTAATCATGATTCAAATGCTTAAACCACATTCCAAACATAGCATTATGTCATAACCATGCTAAAAACTAATCTAAACTAGAGAGAAGGCAATAGGATTCTAAAAGGTTATAAACCTACTATCTTACGGGCCCAAAGCCCTCATCTAATCCACAAACACAGCAATCAAGGCTAAGTTATCCTACTCATAATCAATCCTAACATTCATATTCACACGCAATACATATCATACATCAACTACGAAGAAAAGTAGACAGGAGCTTACCACAAAGCCAAACTGTAAAACCTTACTTCATGCACCACATGTTCGTCTTCACTTCAAAATCCTCAAAATGCCATCACAAAATCAAAATCATAATCTACTCATCTATATGAGTCTAATGACACCCATATTGCACTATTATGCTTTGGATCCAAAAATGACACCAAAATCCTAAGTGGGTCCCACTTACGAAAATGTATTTTCGAGACCAACCCAATGTTTTCACATGAACAAGCAATCATAACCCTCAAGAAATAGGTGAAAACTAATCATACTTTGGGCTAAAGTCAAGCCCTAAGCTAAGTTGGGTTTTTGAGTTCAAATTAAGAAATTCAAGCATGAATTTAGAGGATTCTTACCTTAAATTCAAATATATTCATGATAAAAGATGATAAACAAGCTCCCACATCACCCACCATGATCAATTTTGAGTTATTATACGTATCTAGTATTTTAAGCTCTCAAGGGTGAAGAAGAAATAGCCAAAATCATGAATATGTGGTCTATTTATAAACCCCAGGCAATGAGGTGTCACGATCACTGAGATGTAGATCGCATTGCAATGCCTCAATTATGTGGCCTTGACGCAATTGCCTCTCTACACCGTAGTAGTTGAGGCACCAGAACTAGCAACAACTTGGAAAATTTCCAAGTTTCAATGATTCCTCGGGATTTATTCAAAATCTGATTTTTGCAAATAAAATATGTAACCACTCTAAATTCGACAATTTGAATGTGCTGGTGAACTTGGATTTTCTATTTTATGTTGATTTGACCAAATGTGGGTCTCACACCTAAACTTTTAAATTTTCAACTTTTTGAATAATAGGTCGAAATGAGCTCGGACTCATTGGGACCCATACCAAAGTTTACCTAGACTAAAATTGATACTCAAGAACCAAATGAAACCCATCCTGTTGATGGATTATAAATATCATATTACTTATAAGCAATACTAATCTAATAAGCAATACTAATCTAAGGAATACCACTCAAAGAGATCAAAAATTGTTGATGTTGGATCATGGAATATTTATCTTGACAAGAATTTATCTACATGATAAATAATATATCACAAGCACTAAGGGATATAGCTCAGTTGGTAGAGAAACTCGTTTACACGCGCGCCAATATTTTTCAAGGGAGATCATCAGACAATCAAAAAAATCGATCTTGTTGAGAAATCGATGTCTTAATGCATAACTTTGAGGGAACCATAGCCTGACAAGGGTTTGGTCCAATTTGGACATCCATTTAGGCGGTGCCAAACAGACCCCATAATTGATTTGAGATCCTGATAAGGTGAATACCGAGTCTATTCAATGCTGGGCATTATGAGTATAAGGACTTCAAAAAAATCTCTTTTCGTCATATGAACTTTAAGGTGTATGAAGTTTCATATTTGATTTTTTTAAGTAGAAACGATAGAATTCATTTAACTTAGGTTTATTTAGGCCAGAAACAGACCTACGTCAAGATAATCCCACTTTTGAAACACTTTGGTAATGCTCCCAAATAATGAATCAGAGCACATGGAGCCATTTTCTTATCTTTTTTTCTGTCAAGAAAAAAACGGCAGACTAACTTCCTTAAATATCAGTTAATGAAAGAGTCCAATGCAAAAAAAAATGCATGTTGGGTCTTTGAAATAGTTCAAATCATTTTAATAATAATAAGTTTGACCTGTTTTACCGAGAAGGTGTACGGTTCAAGTTCGTATAACTCTATAAAATAAAATGAAAATGAAAAAAATTTGTATAATTTTCATTTCTTCATTATTATTTCTTGCTTATAACTAAGTAAAATTCAAATATTCCTATAAGTTTACTCATGACAATAGTTTAAGTTTAAGCAGATGAAAGAAAAAACGCATATCAATAGATCCAATTGATATTTATTTTTTCAATTGCAGATAAACAAACCAACCTTTCACCATTAATCTTCGGAGGAGAATTACATATTCATATCCACAATAAAAGAATTAGTGAACCCCTTTCTTTATTGAATTTTTGAAGTCAAAACATTTCACAGGCCTGTAAAATGAAAAACTACGAAGAGGAATTCATATAGATTTAGGAAGAGACTGTTGTATTTGTGTACAAGCTAAAGTTTTTTGAAAAACGAATATCTTTGGTCACTTTCATTATCAAATAGGCTTTTCCTTCGTATGCCTTACTTACCTCGACCTAGCGAAGCACAACACAAAAAAGGTATCTTCTTTTTCTGTATTCAACCAAGAAAAACCCCTCCACCTGGATTCGAATCCTAATACTATTATTAAATAATAATAAAATAATAAAAGAAATATACCAACACAAGATCTTATAAATCTTGAGATGGAAGTTCCTATACATTCTCTTCTATTAAATTACTTGTTCCATTCTAGATCACTAAATAACTAAGAAAAAAAATTAAAATAAAGACCTCTTAATTCTATTTATAGAAAAAAAATAGAAATATTTAAAGAATTTCTAATTAAAGAAGAAAAATTAAAGAAGAACTAAGATAATTAATTAATTTAGAATTCCCCATCTTTAGTTTAGAGAAAAAACAAGAGAAAGAGGAGAATTTGTATAAGAGTAATATATAGTTAGAAGGTTCCACTAACTAAACAAAATGGAAATAAGTATAATGGAAATAAAATCGGATTCCAGTCGATGAATCTTGTAATGAGATATGTCCTACAATAAACCAATAAACAAGCCAAACTAGGCGGTTTGACCAAAATGAATTCTTGTTTTGACTAATATAGTTATGGATGGATTGACAATTCCAATTCGAATCGACCAATGCCTTATAAAATAAAATAAAAATGATTTTTTTTTGTATAATTTTCATTTTTTCATTATTATTTATTGATTGTAACTAATTGAAATTCAACTATTCCTATAAGTTTACTCACGGCAATCGTTTAAGTTTAAACAGATGAAAGAAAAAAATGCATATCAATGGATCCAATAGATATTTATTTTTTCAATTACAGATAAACAAACCAATCTTTCATCATTAATCTTCAGAGGAAAATTGCATATTCATATCCACAATAAAAGAATTAGTGAGACCCCCTTTCTTGATCTACTGGCACAGTTAGAATTACCATCTGAGATTGTTTGTTACAATTTTTATCCAGTGGCCATTTAGAATCTGTAAAGACTTCTAAATAAGGAATTGGTTTTAAAAATAAAAAAAACAGCCCGGTAATCGAACCATCGGTCCCAACAAGTCATAAATGACTTGGGGTAGCTATGGAGAATCTAAAATAGTAGAGAAAAGAAAAAATATGGAAAATGAACTGACAGGTCATTTCACCTCTAAATTAACTTTCTAATGCTACAAGTAACGCCTTAATCCAATATCGTGGCAGAAAGTTATGCAATTTTTCCCTTGAGTGTCAGTTAGCTACCATCCGCTATGACTCAAGTGATGACCCATAACTGGACATTATGAGTCGTTATGAGTAGTCTTAGTCACAATATAAAGAACCTTCAGTTTTACCTAGTGTCCACAGCTCCACTCCATGATTCGTAATCAGACATTATGAGTCATTAGGAGGGACTCATAGTCCTAATAATATTCAACCAATAATATATTCCAGTGGTTATGAGTCCATCACATGACTCACAGTCATACATTATAAGTTGTTGAGTGGACCCTGATGTTGGGTGTATTAATGTATTCTAGCGTTATTATTCTAGCCTTTTTAGCCTTATTTTGAGGATAATTCTAATGCTATATATGTTGATAATGATATAAATGAGAATTTATGTTTCCAAGTATGTTTTTACGATATTTAATGGTGGTTTTACATGAGTTTTGATTCAAATTGATCATTTAGAAGTCAACCGAGAAAACTAGTGTAACTAGCTTGAGCTAGGTGTTTGTCTAGTCTCTTGTGTTGGGTTCTAATGTGTTTTAATGAGTTATTAATGTTTTTATTATGTATTTATATGTAAAAAAACTTATTTATAGTGTTCAAGGGTCAATTGTATCAAGAAAGGAGTCTAAACAATAAGTTAAAGATCAATGTAAATTTAGCCTATAATTAGCTCGTGTTTCTAGTTTGTCGTTAAGGATGTTGTGTTGTTTTGAGCTCTAAATTGTTGTGTTTAATGCTATAGGATTCTTTGTTAATGGATTATTATGATATTTTAAGGATATAAAAGCTTCAAATCAAGTGGAAACAACTCAATAAGGCTCGGAATGGCTCAACGAAAGCACAAGATGCAAGCTGGACACAATTTGGACCCCTGAAATATATGGAGCACGTGTTTACTGTGTAGTTGTCCAATGGATGATTTCCATCTATCATTGGATTCAATAAATTCCCAAGATTTTGATCCATAGGCGCGTGTAGCTTATAATGGGGTTTAACGAGGCCCGTGACACGTAAAAATCGCGACTAGCAACGGGAATTTGACAAATTTTTTTACAATTGTGACCTGGAACTATGGCACAACGCGGGGAGCACCAAAATTGGAAAATTTCACATAGCTGAATGAAAATAACATGTAAACCTAATCCAACTTGGTATATAACTTATCTACTATAAATATAATGTCCTAAAAATGTTTTAAGCATCTTGGGACATTTTGGAACACCCTAGATCACTTGGAACATCATTGGAGGCTACCATAACTTCATTTTAGGTTTTATCATTCTTTAATTTAGTTTTTTTTATGATTTTTATCATCACTCCAAAGGATTGGATGATGAATATTTCTATTCAAGGCTAAACCCTCTTTCTGGGGTTAAAGCCAAGAACAAAATTTTTATGGTTTTGGATTAATATTGTTTAATTTGCTTATCATTATTGGTTGTTTGTTTATTCTTGTTTTAATTATTTTATGGATTGATCATTCATGAAATACATATATTGTCGACCTTTTGATCTCGAGAGAGGGAATAGGGAGATAGAACATGGGAATAAACAAAGTTTGGGTTTTTATTCTTTTATAAAATAAAGAATTGAACTTAGCATCTAGGACAGGGATGTACTTAGATGCCTTACTTGCTTCAAACGTAGGATGATAGATTTAATTAACTTAATTGAATTCTTACATCCTCGCTCAACTATGTAGTTGTAATATCCATATTAGGTAAAAGATTAGAGGTTGGAAAACCATGATCATGCAATTAACCCTACGAATCAACAACCAAGATAAGCAAGTTAATGAAGGAAATTTAATAACGTAGTATGATTATTCAAAGTTCTTTAACATTGGGATTTAATCCATTGATTGTCCCAAGACTTTTATTTTTATGCATTATTTGTTTTATTTTTAATATACAAAATTACAAACTCTCTTCTTTTTTATTTTTTCTCAATTAGTTAGACTAGAATTAGATAGGCGGCGAACGCAAGTCCCTGTGATATTGATTCTTGGTCTTCCTTGAAGTCACTTTACTACTTGATAAGACCACGTACACGTGCGTGTGCACTGTCAAGTTTTTGGCGCCATTCCCGGGGACTTGTTATTAGGCAACTATCTTATTTTTAGTTTTTTCTATATTGAGTTGTAAATAGTTTTTGTTTAGTTTCTTTTTATTTTTCTTTATTTCTATTTTTCTCACACTCTTCTCGAGATGTCACTTTGGGATAGATAGTTTTTGAGTGATGGAAATTCTCATTGTTTTTGTGGAGGACACCTCCTTGTGGCTTATTGTCCAGATTTTTATGAAAGTGTATGGACGGAACCTTCACAATATGATGCAGAGAATTCGAGGAAGTCTGAGTACTCAAAAACTGATATTGTAGAAATTATTAAGGAGACACCACTGCCACCATGTCTACAGTGGCTAAGCAAAGAAATATATGGGGAGGATATTAGACAAAGTGTGGAGCAAACACAAAAATCACAACCACTCGATTTTCATCTTGATCTTGAGACTGAAATTGAGAATGTGGATAAAAGTGAGTGTGCAATATATTGTGCAAATTATGAAGTAGGATTTGTTGGGCCGCATTCGAAACACTTTTCTACATTATGTTTAGATAATGTCTTGTTTGTAGAATCATTTAAAATAGTGGAAGAGTGTGAAGATGAGGAACAAGAACCTTATATTCTTAATTTTACGCCAGACAAGCAACATAAAAACACACCTCAATGCAAGGCCTAGTGTTTACCATGCATATTCTATTACTCGGTTCATTAATCTTTGTACCACCTCCCTATGAGCAAGGCAAAAATATGAATGTGATGTTAGGGGTGAAATTATATCCTCAAGGTGGAGGAAAAAATTGATATGGGTCATACCGTAAAACTAAATTAGGTGCTTCTTGGGAGGCAATCCAAGCTAAGGTATGTTTTCTTTTTAATTTTTAGTTTTTATTTCATGTAGTTTTTATTTTTGGTTGAGTCACAGGTTAATGGGACGTCTGAGTACCATAAACTTGAGCTAAGAAGCATGTCAAAGACTTAGTGTGGGGTCCCATGGATCTCCATTATGCAAAAACAAAAGCTACTTGCTAGGCCTAGAGGTCTCAGGGAGTATTTCTATCTCTTACCTTTAAATTCACTTTGGGGACAAATTAGATTTTTAAGTATGGGGTGGGGAAATTCCAAATTTTGGGCTCAATTTAAAAATTTTTAGGTTAGGAATAAGTGAGATATTCTTATTGGTGCTATTTTTGATTACATAATGCAAGTGAGTTTTGTGTGGTAAAATATGTTAATTGAGTGAATTGCTATTTTTGAGACTTTTAGGCTCAAGTTTATGACTTTTTTTTGTTAGCTTAATTTTGAATTTGCGCTATTGTTTGGTTGGAAGTCTATGATGATCTTATTGAGTTGAGCATGTGCCATGTATGTGTGAGATTTTTGTATATTCCTTGTTGCATGTAATGCCTAGAACTTGCCCGGTATGTGTATGAAGCGAAATAAACAATGTGGGTTTAGCAGATGACTTAGGCATTTTTTGATAGCCTTGTTTTATACCTTCTATTTGTCCTACCCATGGTGCATTATCCTAGTTAAACCCCATTGAGCCTTTAGCATTTTCTTTGGTAACTTCATAAGTAGCCTTATCCCTTATTTAATAGACCATAATTTGATCTAAAAGCTCCTAAGTGCTTTAATAAAAAAATTAAATTAATGAGGAGTTGAGAAATAAGAGAAAAAAAGTGAAATTGATGCCCCAAGGTAATTTTTATTGGTGTATAATTGATGTGTGGTGGATGGTTGTGCCATAATTTATGCTAAAAATATTGCTGTGATTGTGAAAAAAGAGAAAAAAATAATTTATGTGGTAGTAAACTATGCGTCCACCAAGTGTTTGTGAAAATGCTTAAAATAAATAGGGAAAAATAAAAGAAAGGGGAGATTGACTTTAAATGTTTAATGTAGTGTATTAAAGCGCTTAGAGAGGTTAGTCACTATTCCCAAATAGTTCCTACCTATCCCTTAGCCTACATTACAACCCGAAAACGTCCTAATTAATCCTAAGAGTTATATTTGACTATTAGTGGAGCATTACACTAAGGGAAATCATATGATTCATTGTGTGTGACTTGTGAATTCTTTGTGAGAGTGAGAGTAATTTAATTCTTGTACCCATTACGTTATAAATTGCATTATTGTGAGTAATTATGGGTAACTCTCTTATTGTGAGGGGCACATGTTTGATGAATTTGTGTGATTTGAATGATGCCCTTGATTGAATGATACGCATGAGTTTGTTACTTGTGGAGTTCATTCTTATGGCTAGGATGTTTTTGGAAGTAGGATTCTTGAGCTTTCAATTGTGTATAATATGCTTAGTGTTGTGAACTTGCATTCCGTGTAGTCATTGTAGTGATAGATTGAATTTCTTGCTTGTAGTAGAAGTGTGGAATTTTTACAGCTCATGGTGTTTATAGTTAAGAGTTGTTCGAGGATGAACCAGGCTTTAAGTGTGGGGTGACGATGTTGGGTGTATTTACGCAGTCTAGCATTACTATTCTAGCCTTTTTAGCCTTGTTTTGAGGATGATTCTTATTCTATATGTGTTAATAATGATATAAATGAGAATTTATCTGTCCAAGTATGTGTTTATGATGTTTAATGGTAGATTCACGTGAGTTTTGATTCAAATTGATCATTTAGAAGTCAACCGAGAAAATTAGTGTAACTAGTTTGAGCTAGGTGTTTGTCTAGTCTCTTGAGGTGGTTTGTAATGTGTTTTAATGAGTTATTAAGGTTTTTATTATGCATTTATATGTAAAAAAAACTTATGTATAATGTTCAAGGGTCAATTGGATCAAGAAAAGAGTCAAAACAATAAGTTAAAGCTCAATGTGAATTCAGCCTATGTGTAGGTCGTGTTTCTAGTTTGTTGTAAAGAATGTTGCGTTGTTTTGAGCTCTAAATTATTGTGTTTAATTCTATAGTATACTTGTTCAATGGATTATTATGATATATTAAGGATATAAAAGCTTCAAATTAAGTGGAAACAACTCAATAAGGCTCGGAATGGCTCAACGAAAGCACAAGACGCAAGCTGGACACAATTTGGACCTATGAAATATATGTGGTGCGTGTGGACTGTGAAAGTGGCTAATGGATGAGTTCAAAACATCAATTCATTCATAATAGGCCCAAGTTTTTGAAACATTGGCGCGTGTAGATTATAATGGGGTTTAAGGAGAACCCGTGACGCATTGAAATCGCGACTAGCTACTAGAATTTGACAGATTTTTTACAATTATGACCTGGAACTATGCGCGATGTGGGGAGCACCAAAATTGGGAAAATTTCTCCCAGCTGAAGGAAAATAGCATGTAAACCTAATCCAACTTGGTATATAACTTGTCTACTATAAATATAACGTCATAAAAGATATTTTAAGCATCTTGGGACATCTTGGAACACCCTAGATCACTTGGGACATCATTGGAGGCTACCACAACTTCTTTTTAGGTTTTATCATTCTTTAATTTAGTTTTTTATGGTTTTTATCATCATTCCAAGGGATTGGATAATGAATATTTCCATTCAAGGCTAAACCCTCTTTCCGGGGTTAAATCCAAGAACATGATTATTATTGTTTTGGATTAATTTCGTTTCATTCGCTTATCATTATTGGTCGTTTGTTTATTCTTATTTTTAATTATTTTATAGATTGATCACCCATGAAATACATATATTGTCGACCTTTTGATCTCGAGAGAGAGAATAGGGAGATAAAATATGGGAATAAATAAAGTTTGGGTTTTTATTCTTTTATAAAATAAGAAATTAAACTTAGCGTCTAGGACATGGATGTACTTAGATGACTTACTTGATTCAAACGCAGGATGATAGCTTTAATTAACTTAATTAGATTATTACATCCCCGCTCAATGATGTAGTTGTAATTTCCATATTAGGTAAAAAATTAGAGGTTTGGAAACCATGATTTTGCAATTAACCCTACGAATCAGCAATCAAGATAAGCAAGTTAACGAAGGAAATTCAATAACATAGTATTATTGTTCGAAGTTCTTTAACTTCGTGCTTTAATCCATTGATTGCCCCAAGACTTTTATTTTTACACATTATTTATTTTATTTTTAATATATAAAATTACAAACTCTCTTCTTGTTTATTTTTTCTCAATTAGTTAGACTAAAATTAGATAAACGGTGAACGGAAGTCCCTGTGAGATCGATACTTGGGCTTCCTTGAAGCCACTTTACTTCTTGATAAGACTACGTACACTTACGTGTGCGCTTGGGAACTGTCAGGCCCATAGCCTGATCAGTGAAGGATCCAATAATCAAGCCTTATTCGAAGATTCCACCTAACGACTCATAGTCAGTCGTAACGAGTCGCAAGATGAAGGTCATAGTCATAGCAGAAATAAACCCAGACCTCATGGTTCCAGGCTACGACTCAGACCATGACTTTTTAGTAGTCGTAATAAGTCATGAGGTGTGTCGTAACACTGGGAATAGAATTTTTGCACAATTTTAATAAGGACTTTTCGGTAATTTACACATCTTTAACCCCAAACTCAAATCGTTTGGCTACCCAACATTAGTTATTGGAGGATTAAAACTACCCTAACACCTCATAACTTCAGAAATCACTTTTCTTAGTAGAATAAAGCTATTCCATTATTTCTCAAGAGCAAACTAGGGTTTCCCAAGAATAAGATCAACTTCAAGGATTTCACTAAGGCATCTATTCTCAGGTATGTTGGATATTTATTAATGGGCCCTTTTCACCCATTGAGTTCTAAGAAATTCCCAAAATTTACAAATACAAACCTTATTCTCTTATTATATAATTTTAAGTTAAATATGAATCTTATCATCTCTTTTCTTATTTGTTTGGATTATGTACCATGAAAATATATTCGCTCATGAGAATTGTGTTTCCATATGTTTGATAATCTTCATAGTCGATATCAAAATCAGTTATGGACATGTTGAGTATTAATTATGATTTTTTATACTATGGTCAATTTTACCACTTTTATGATCAGTTGCATTAGTCTATGCTGGTGGATTATGAACACCCAATACCAAGGTTTAAAACATGCATCAATTTACAAGTTCATGATTCCTTAAGTTATGTATACAGTAATAATCTTAGAATACCAAGACTTGAGCATATCAATATTCGATTTATATTTTTGTTAAACTTCAGAGTCGTTCAGTTGGGAGTAACACTTATCATCAAGAAAATGCAGGGATGGCGGCTCCCCCATTAGTTAGATATGAGTCGTTAGTAGCAATTTCAAAGTTCCAAAACTATATTGCTAGCGTAAGTTATGAGGGGTCACCCATTATTTTAGGCTTGACACCTTCTTAGGGGTTGCCCATCCGTTTAGGCTTAACACCCTAGTCCTTTGGGACATCATATTAATGGATCTACGCTAGTAAGTATTAGCACCCTGGGTAAGGTATCGACACCCTTCCAACTAAGGTTATAGGTTAGACCTTGATTCACTCAGATTAGGGTATGTCAGTTGTAGTTAGTTCCCACAGTCCTCAGTTCAGTTATTCAGTGTATGTTTAATTCAGGTTTACATGACCAAGTGTTCAGGATCTCAGTCATCTAGTTATTCAGATTATTTCAGTACATGTTTATAGTAAGTCTTGTATTTGTTTTTTCATTTTTATGTATTCATGCTAAGTATATATGTATATTAACTAGCATCCATCTTACATACTAGTACATTCAAAGTACTGATCGCATACTCTCTTGAAACACCCTGAGTTTTTGACCCTTGCAAAATTACTAGTTGTACCCTAAGATACAATTTGTGATAACTCTCTCATATGTTAGGCAGTGTGTTTTGGGTTTGTTTTTGCCCAAGATATGTCTCAACATCATACTTGTCGTATGGTAGGATATGAGGTGTATGATGCCAAGTCATAGGATTCTTAGTGTTTAGTCTTAATGATTCTATCCAGGATATAATTTATGGGTACTTTTCATACCCTAAGATACAACTTAGACCTAGGTGATCATACGTTGGTCAGTATATGGGACCATGGTGGGGTCTAGGGTATGAGTTAGGGTACCACTTGTACCCTAGGGTACAACTGAGAGGGTTGAGTCGTACCCTCCTGGGATTTGGTTTTCAGCTTTTAAGCTGAGGGTAGTCTGAATATTTCCTACTTTAAACCCTTATGTACCTACGTTATATAACCCTTGGTGGCCTCTCATAAGATACTTTGAAGAATAGAAAAACTTTAAAATACTATCTCAAACTCACTCTTGAAGATTGGAGGCTAGGGTTTCTGCAAGTGTTCTTCAAAGAGGCTCAAGAGTCAAGTTTCTCCCCGAATCTCCTTGTATAAGGCATAACTCCTTCCTTCATTGTTATTCCCAACTAAAATCATGTTTTAATGTGTTTTAAACATTGATTATGAGTCATGAATGGTGGTTTTTGAAACATATATTGAGGGCCTAATGCATATTGTTTGATATTTGTTTAAACTATAGTTTTACATATTTTTGGTGATGGTTTACACTTATGGGTGATTGTTGGTTATAGTTTAACAAATGGATCATGATTAACCCAAATCTTGATGGTTTATACTTTGGTTTGGTATTGGTAAGGGTATTCCCTCAATATGTTTGATAAAATACCTAAGAGAATATTTTTACTCTATTATTGAACTTTCAATAAAACTATTCCATGGTATGGTTTTGTAATGGAATCCTAAATGGATTTGGATGGTTTTGAATGGTTTAAAGATTTTGGAATGGTTTTAAAAGGTATGAATAGTATGAATCATTTGGAATGATTAAATGGTAAAGCCTTGATGTTTATGAAATTCATTTGAATTAAAAACCTTGTGGGGTACACGGGAATTACCTAAGAGAATAAAATGATAAAATTGGTTTGAATATCAAATGTCTTGTGGGGTACAATGAAATCCCCCAAGCAAAGCTTAATAATGAAATACTTGTGGGGTACACGAGAATCCCCTAAGTAAGCTTAATAATGGTGTACTTGTGGGGTATATGGGAATCCCCTATGTAAACTAAATAATGTGACCTATGGGGTAGACGGGTGTCCCCTAAAGGTTGGCTAAAGACATTGCTTGCAAGCTATAGTCGATATGACGCTACCACTAATGATAGCCTTGGTTAATAATAAATGGAATAGTGGTCTTGGTTATATGGAAATGGTTTTAATTAGGCAATAATGGTGGGGTGTGATAGCTAAACATGAAGGTGTGAGTCTAATGGACGAGCACTAGAAGCTCATGTTTGCCGACACGAGGGTTGCTCATAGTGACCTTATATAATACTATGAGATACATAAGAATCCTGTAAGCATACTGTACATATGTATCATAGAGAGCGAAGGGTACTCAGGCATTCTCTACTTTTATGGTTTCTCTAGTTTGTGTGGCTACACGTATTGGGACATGTTCAGGGGGTTACACTGGAACCATATAGCCCGTGGGTAGTTTTAGGATGGTTAAGCTACACATACCCAGGTTGATGGTTTTAAAGGCATGCTAAACCTGGTTCTCTCTCCCGGTATGGTTTATTTATGTATATATGTATGGATATATGTGCATGGTTGGTTTACTTAGTTTTAAAGATTGATATTATTTTATCCTTATCCTGAGTTCATTCTAGCGTTTATCCACTAATCCATCTTTGGGCAGCTGTATTCCCATGTGATGCAGGAATCGACCATACTATTCCTCCTGTAAATTGATTGAATACGGGGACCGTCAGTGTTGGAGTAAATTAGTGCGCTTCCATAGTTCGGAAGGCATCTATTTCATGTCATGGATTATTTTACATATGTTTATTTTTCATAGACTTTTGTTTTTCGCTATGGGCGATGGCATATCCTGACTAAATACTCTTTGGTTTGGTTTAGAGGCTTTGTATGGACAATTGTGGACTTGGTTATGGAACAGTTATGGTTTATATATTATATACATTAGTTTATCGTCTTGGATTTGGCTTATGGTTTTGGCTTGGTTATACGATTGGTTATTAGGTGGTTTAACTTGCTTGGGTGGTCATGGTTATAGACCTATCCCAAAGTCTTGGATTGGGCATTACACTATCTTGTCATATGTACAGAGTCCATCCGACACATAGTACATGTTAGTTGGTTGGGTTGAGTGTTAGGGGCGATCTCCGATCTCGGTTGGACTTGAGATTTCCCATTACAACAAGGCCCCGATTTGGGTCATGTCATCTTTTTTGCACTATATTATTTTATAACATAGGTTCGGATACTCAATTCCTAGATCGCACATAGTTCGTTCCTGTTCCACTCAGATGCAACATTGGTGATTCCTTATTAGTTAAGGACTAGTTATTTTATTAGTTATTTATCCCAGTATTTTATTTCATGATATTTTAGTTAGTCAGAGTTCTTTAGGGGCCTATACCAATAACTCATCATCTTTAGAGATTTTCAGACAGTCAAATAGTTAGATGATTATTCCAGTGATGTATTTCAGATACACTTGATATTGTTTTGATCATCAGACATTTTAAATGACTTCCGGACAGTATTTTGTTACCTTTTTTTGTATTTACATCTTGTGCCAGATCATGGGTTAGCTTGGGGTTACTCATAACCTTAAGCATCGTGTTACGACTATGGGGTAGTCTTGGGTTGTGAAAAACCTGGTATTAGAGCACAAAGTTTAAAGTGTCCTAAGGTGACTAAAAGCTGCATTAAGTAGAGTCTTATTTATGGGTGTGAAACGATCCATATTTAAGGGAGAAAGGCTACGAAACATTTTAGGAAAGTCTCTTTTCTTTCAGTATTCATCTCATAGGATAAAGCGTAAGCTCTGTTAAACTTCTTCTCTTAACTCAGTCTCTACCTTTTGTGGGAAATGCCTCCTAAAAGGGCTAATGGAAGGAGAAATAGGGACTGGCCTACACCACCACTTGTTCTCAAGGACCCTCTGAACGAGCAAGCCTCTCAACTAAATATACGGATACCTTCAAAACACTAGCCCAATCAATGGATACTCAGAGCAATCAACAGGCCATTTTTCTATCCAACCTTTTGGTGAGCTCAATAGCAGCTAGAATCTAGGATTTCACTCGTATGAATCCCCTAACATTCTTCGAATCCAAGTCTATGAATGATCCATAAGAGTTTTTGGATTGTCTACAGAATGTGACTAATATTATGGGTGTTACCCTTAGTGAGAGTGTAGACTTAGCTGCTTACCAATTATAAGGGGTGGCTCACACCTGGGTTAAGCAGTTGAAGAAAGATAGAGGTACCAATACGGGACCTATGGTGTAGGCTGAGTTTGCTACTTCTTTTTTATATAGGTTCTTCCTACTCGACTTAAGGGAGGCCAAGGTGCAAGATTTCATTAATTTGAAGCAAGTAACATGAGTGTGAAGGAGTATTCACTCAAGTTCACCTAGTTAGCAAGATATGCTCCGACTATGGTGGCTGATTCTAGGGCCCGAATGAGTAAGTTCGTATCTAGTGTTTCAGAAGATGTTACCAAGCAGTGTAGGAAAACTCTATTGATTAAGAAGGACCTTTCTAGATTAATGGTTCATGCTTAACAGATTGACGAAGAGAGGCTCAAAAAAGGCAAGGGAGGATAAGAGGGAGAGAATTAGTAGTTTTACCTTCTCTCAGTAGAAGTCAGAAGGTGGTGATCATCCTCTGTTCCACTAGAAATCCTAAGCTCCAACCTCATCTTCTACCAGTGCTCTAGTGCCTAATTTTAGACAAGATAATTAGGATAGAGCACCAGGCTCCAAATCCCATAATAGCATAAATAGTGGTCACACCAGCCCAGTTTGCAGGAGATGTGTTAAGAACCACAAGGGTGAGTGCTTGGCATGCAACGATATGTGTTTTGGGTGTGGAAAGTTAGGCCATCAAATAAGAGAATGTCCTGCAGATACCCAACATGGTAGAAATGATCTTTAGTAGGGCCAGCTAACTCTTTAGCAGTCCCAGCCGGACACCCAACTCAGCAGGGTGCCAATTCTAGTGCAATCAGTGGACAACGTCTAAATCAACTCTATGCCCTTTTAGACTCGGCAAGATAAGAAAGGTTCTCCTTATGTGGTTACTGGTATGTTACAATTTTTCCACCTTTATTGTATGCATTATTAGATCCCAAAGCCACACTATCTTTTGTGACTCCTTATATAGCCATAAACTTCTGTGTCAACCCAAAATTCTTATAGAACCCTTCACAGTGTCCACTCCCATAGATATTTGCATTATAGCTAAATGGGTGTACATGAATTTCCCAGTAATAGTGTCCTAGAAAGTTACCTCAGTCGATCTTACAGAATTAGAGATGACCTATTTTGATGTTATTCTTGGCATGGATTAGCTCCACTCTTGTTATGCCTCGCTTGACTGTAGAAACAGAAGAGTCCAGTTCTAATTTCCTAATGAGCTAGTCATAGAATGAAGGGGTAGTACCTCTGTGCCTATAGGTAATTCGTCTCCTCCCTTAAGGCAATGAAGATAATATCTGAGGGTTGCATTTATCATCTTTTCTGAGCCAACGAATCAAAATCTGATATTCTAAGTCTTGAATCAGTTCTAGTAGTTAATAAGTTTTAAGAAGTATTTTCTAAAGATTTGCTCGGAGTTCCTCCCGAGAGGGAATCAACTTCGCAATAGATCTCCTCTGAGATACCCAGCCCTATTTCAATTCCACCTAATATAATAGCTCCAACCAAGCTTAAGTAATTAAAAAAATAGTTGAAAAATATCTTAGATAAGGGCTTCATCAGGCCTATTATTTCTCCATGGGGAGCCCCAGTTTTCTTCATGTCCAAGAAAGATGGTTCTCTCAGAATGTGCATCGACTACCATCAGTTAAAAAAATTTAAAATAAAGAATAAGTATTCTCTCCCCAAAATTAATGAATTGTTTGACCAACTTTAGGGTACCAGTTGTTTTTCTATGATAGATATCAGATTTAGCTATATCAGCTTAGAGTCAGAGAAAGTGACATTCCATAGATAGCCTTCAGAACTCGATATGGTCACTTCAAATTTGTAGTTATGTCTTTTGGACTAACAAATGCCCCTCCAGACTTTATGGAATCGATGAACAGAGTGTTCAAGAAGTACCTGGACATGTTTATTATAGTCTTCATAGATGACATCCTCATCTATTCTTGTAGTGAAGTGAACATGCAATCCATTTAAGGATTTTTTTTGCAGATCATTAAGGTACACCTGTTATTTGCTAAGTTTAGCAAATGTGAATTCTGGCTCAAATTAAAAGCATTCTTGGTCACATCATTTCTAATAATGGCATTCAAGTTGATTCTCAAAATACTGAAGTAGTACGAAACTGGCCTAGACCTATCTATCCATCAAAAGTTTCTTGGGTTTGGCTGATTATTGTAGATGGTATGTTGAATGATTTTTCTCTATTACTTCTCCTATATTTTAATTGACTCATAAGAAAGTCAAATTTTAGTGGTCTGATTCCTATAAGAAGAGTTTCCAGGAATAGAAGACTTAACTCACTTCTTCTCTAATTTTGACCCTACCAGAGGGCTCAGATAGTTTTGTAGTATACTGTGACGCTTCTAGAGTTGGTCTTGATTATGTGTTGATACAGCGGGTTAAGGTTATAGTTATGCCTCTAGACATCTCAAACCTCATGAGAAGAACTACCCGACTCACGATCTTTAGTTGGCAGCGATTGTTTTTGCCTTAAAGCTTTGGAGGCATTACTTTTATGGGGTTCATATTGATGTGTTTATTGATCAAAAGAGTTTACAATATATATTAACGCAGAAAGATCTAAATCTTCATTAGATAAAGTGGTTAGAATTGTAAAAAAAAAATGATATGAGTGTTTCGTATCATCCGAGTAAGGCGAATGTTATGGCCAATGCCCTTAGTAGATTGTCTATGAAAAGTGTTGCCCCATATTGAGGATAATAAGAAAGAATTAGTTTGTAAAAGCTATCAGCTTGCTAGATTAGGTGTTCAGTTGGTTGATTCAGCTGAAGATAGTGTATGGGTTCAAAATAGTTCAGAATCTTCCTTGGGTTTTGAGTTAAAAGAGAAGAAAAATAGAGATTTTATTTTGGTTAAGTTAAAAGAGGCAATTCGGGATCAGAAGGTTGAGGTTTTCCTCCAAAGTGGTGATGGTGTACTTCGTTGTTAGGGTAGGTTATGTGTTTCAAACGTGAGTGATTTAAGGAAGTGAATGGTAGCAGAGGCACATGGTTTGTCGTATTCTATTCACCCAAGAGCCACTAAGATGTACCGCAATTTGTGGGAAGTCTATTGGTGGAATGTTATGATGAAGGATATTGCAGAATTCATGGCTAAGTGTTCAAATTATCAGATTAAGGTTGAGCACCAGAGGCCTAGCGGTATGCTTTATGAATTTAGCATCCCCACTTGGAAAAGGGAAGCGGTGAATATGGATTTTGATACAGGGTTACCTCGTATGCATCATCAGCATGATTCTGTTTGGGTCATTATGGATAGAATGGCTAAGTCATCCCATTTCTTGTAGTTTATACTTCATATTCTATTGAGTATTATGCTAAACTCTATCATAGGGAGCTGGTAAAATTGTATGGAGTCCTATTGACCATTATTTCAGATAGGGGGTACCCAGTTTACCTCTCATTTTTGGAAGGCTTTTCAAAAAGGTCTTGGTATCCAAGTTCATCTTAGTGTGGCTTTTGACCCCCAGACAGATGGTCAGGCAGAAACGACTATTCATACCTTAGAGGACATATTGAGGGCTTGTGTTATCGATATCAAAGGTAGTTGGGATGATCACTAGCATTTGGTAGAGTTTTACTGCAATTATAGCTATCACTCTAGTATTCAAATGGTCTCATTTGAGGCTCTTTATGGTAGAAGGTGTAGGTATTCTATTGGCTGGTTTGAGGTTGGTAAAGCTACTTTAATTAGGCCAGACTCAGTGTGTGAGGTGATGGAGAAAGTTTAGTTGATTCAAGAGAGACTGAAGACAGCCCAGAGTCGACAAAAATCCTATGCAGATGTTAGGAGAAGGGAGCTTGAGTTTTATATTGGTGACTTGGTGTATTTAAAAATTTGGTCCCTAAAGGGGTGAAGTGATAAGGGAAGCTAAGTCCCTGCTATATTGGCCCATATAAGATTTTGAGCAGTTTTGAGAAGGTAGCCTATGAGTTAGAGTTGCCTGCAGAATTAGCATCAATTCATCCAGTATTCCATGTCTCTTTGCTAAAGAAATGGATTAGTGATCCAGCTTCATTCATTATTTTAGAGAATCTGGGCATGAAGATAGGCTCTCCAATGAAGAAGTCCCAGTTGAGATCCTTGACTGATTCGTAGGTTGAGGAATAAAGAAGTTGCTTTAGTGAAAATTTTATGAAAAGATCAGTTAGTTGGGGGAGCTACTTGCGAAGCATAAGCTAATATGCGAGCCATCCCTATCTTTTCTCTTTGAATCTAGAATTATCTTGAGCTAATGTTTTCCTTAATTAATTAATCCTCTCATTTTCTATATCAGCTATCAAGATATCCTCATGTAATAATATGCATTCATGAGTTTAGTTTAGTCCATGCATAATGTTTTAAATCCAGATATTTGGTCATGATTCATCTCATAAGTGTTCAGCACATGATCTCAGTTCCCTAGTATTCTAGTATAGACAGTTTTATTTGGGGAAGAATGATCCTAAGGGGAGATACTGTAATATCCCAAATTTTCAAGCTCTAAACCCATCAAATGATAGGCCGCTAAATTAGCTTTCCAACACCTCAAGTCTCATCTTAATTTGATATCATGTGAAAAGTTATATAGTTTTTCCCTTGAGTGTCAGTCTACTGCTAGTGGATACGACTCACGTGATGACTTGGAACCAGATGTTATGAGTCATTATGAGACGTCGTGATCACAATAGAAAGAACCTTCAGTTTCAGCCCAGTGACCAAGACTATACTTCACAATTCGTAATCGACATTACGAGTCATTAGGAGGGACTCGTAGTCACATTAGTTTCGATCAAGAATCAATTCCAGTGGTTATGAGTCCAACACATAACTCATAGTCAGACACTATGAGTCTTTGAGTGGACCAAATGATCTAAGAAAGCCTCAGACTACGACTCCACCTAACGACTCTTAGTCAGCAGTAGCGAGTCATAAGAAGAAGGTCGTAGCATAGAAGAAAGAACCCTAGAACTTAGGGTTTTAGGTTATGACTCAGATCACAACTCGTGACTAGCCATAATGAGTCATGAGGTGAGTCGTAAAAACTGGGAAAAGAGTTTCTGCATATTTTTAATAAGGGTTTTTTGGTAATTTCTGCCCCTTTTAACCCCAAACCAACATTGTTTGGGTACCTCAACATCAGTTATTCGTGGATCGAAACTACCCCAACACCTAATAACTTCAGAAATCACTTCTCTTAGAAAAATAATGCAATTTCCTTCTTCCTCAAGAGCAAACTAGGTTTTCCTAAGAATAAGATCAACTTCAAGGATTTCACAAAGGCATTTATTCCCAGGTATGTGGATATTCATTAATGGGCCCCTTTCACCGATTGAGTCCCAAAAAATTCCCAAAAATTTACAAATAAAAACCTATTTTCCCTTTTTATAGAGTTTCAAGTTAAATATGAATTTTATCACCTCTTTCTCTTAGTTGTTGGGATTATGTACCATGAAAATATGTTCCCTCAAGAGAATTGTGTTTCCGTACGTTTGATAATCTTCATTGGACATATCAAAATCAGTTATTTTCATGTTGAGTAATAATTATGATTTTCTATACTATAGTCAGTTTTACCACTTCTATGATTAGTTGCATTAATCTACGCTGATGGGTTATAAACACGCGATACCAAGGTTTTAAACATGCATCAATTTACAAGTTCATGATTCCTTCAGTTATGTATACAATATTAATTTTGTAATACCATGACATGAGCATATCACTATTCATTTTATGTTTTAGTTAAACTTCAGAGTCATTCAATTGGGAGTAACACTTAGCACCGAGAGAATGTAGGGATAGCGGCTCCCCCGTCAGTTAGACATGAGTCGCTAGTAATAGTCCCTAAGATCCAGGGTTAGGTTGCTAGCATAGGTTATGAGGGGTCACCCATAAGTTTAGGCTTGACACCATCTAAGGGGTCACCTGTCAGTTTAAGCTTGACATCCTAGTCCTTTAGGACATCAGATTTGTAGATCCATGCCAGAAAGTATTAGTACCATTGGCAAGGTATCGACACCCTTCAAACTGGGGTTATAGGTTGGACCTCGATTAGCTCAGATTAGGTTATGTTTGTTGTAGTCATCTCCCACAGTCCTCAATTCAGTTATTCAAATTATGTTCAGTCCAGGTTTGCATGACCTAGTGTTTAGTATCTCAGTTATCCAGTTATTCATATTATTTCAGTACATGTTTATACTTGGTGTTGCATTCAATTCTTCATGTTCAATATTTATGTATATCAGCTAGCTTCCATCTTACATACCAGTACATTTAAAGTAATGATTGCATACTCTTCTTTGCACTATATTGTATTATAATATAGGTTTGAAGGCCCAGTTCTCAGATCGCACATAGTCCATTCGTGTGCCACTCAGCTGCAGCATAATTGGTAAGTCCTCATCAATCAAGGACTATTTATATTATTAGTAATTCATCCCGGTATTTTATTTCATGCTATTTCAGTTAGTCAGAGTTAGTTGGGGGCCTGTCCCAATAACTCATTATATTTAGAGGCTTTCAGACAGTTAGATGTGTTTTCTAGTAATGTATTCAGTTACACTTGATATTGTTTTGATCATCAGACACTTTTAAATAACTTTTGCATAGTATTTTGTTTCCTTATTTTTTTCTATATTTACAGCTTGTGCCAGATCATGTATTAGCTTAGGGTTACTTATAAACTTAAGCATTATGTTAAGACTAGGGGGTAGTCCCGGGTCGTGAAAAATTTGGTATCAGAGCCCAAGGTTTAAATTGTCCTAGGGTGTTGAAAGCCTCGTTAAGTAAAGTCTTGTTCATGGGTGTGAAGCGCGTCGCACTTATGGGTGAGAGGCTATGAAACGTTTTAGGAAAGTCTCTCTTTTTTCAGTATCCATGTCGTGCGATGGAACGTAAGGTATGTTAAACATTGTAATTTATATAAACAGAAATAGAAAGTAAAGTAATACATTCAATAGTTCTCCCTCTATCTATTTGCAACTCTAAAAGTCTATTTGGATAAGATTAAAAGCTGGTCATGTTAACACCTAATTTTTTCCCTCTATGAGCAAGTTTGTTTCTGAATTTCTTCGATTTTAAATAAAATTACAACATTTATTTTATCTGGTTAAAAAATTTTCAAAATATTTTTCCACTTTATGTAGCGATTATATATTTTAGTAACCGTATATACGAGATCGTATAATTTTGTAACTTGAATAATTATTTTATGAAAAACTTTAATTTTAATCAAGGGTTATCTTGAAAATTAATTTAAATGGATTAAATTTTTATTTAAAAATAATTTATTTGAAAAATATTTATTTGATTTTATTTAATCAAGAAACTCGGGATCAAATTGGTATTTAAATTCATGTCGGATTGTGATTTAATTTAGTCAACTCATTAAATTTGGCCTTAATTGAAATCAAATTGGCCACAATTACAATGCAATTGGCCAACTAATTTTTAATTTGACCAAAAATTAAATGGGTAGGCTAAATTCTAATCAAATTGGGGTTAGTTGAAAAAATAACTCCAAAAATAACCAAATTTACCCATCCCACCCAAACCAGCTGACCCAGCCTACTTTTCATTTCCGCTTCAGCCCAACAACACTAACAACAATCCAACCCTACTCCTCATCCAACAATAACCCTTTACCCGAACCACCTTATAACTCCCTTCTCTTTAACACCGTACAACACCCAACTTCATCCAACATAAATCAACAACAATATCAAACACCAGCAACTTCAACCTATAAGCACTGACAAAGACAACAACATAGTATCAACAATAATGACAGATAGTAGTCAAACGCCGACAACTTCAACTAATAATGACCCCACGTCCAGCTCAGCCAAAATGAAATCACTCTTAATCCATTCAAAATTTCCAAATTTGAAATTCAAATCTGTACCAAATAGTACGATTGCCAGCTCAACAAATCTTATCCCATTCTTGAATTTGAAATTCTTTAAAGAATTCCAAAAACACCCTTGAATTTTTCTATCCCACATCTCAAATTCATCATGAATTTAGGATTTTGGGGTTCTATATAAACACCTTTTATTCACTCTTCATAGGGGGTTGGGGGAAGAGGATTAATTAGCTGAGAACCCAAATTGAAAGGGATTTTACTAAAAATTAAAAATTCTCGGGTTGAATCCTCGTAAAACAGTTGGGCTTAGGATTTCGGCGAGAGAATTTAATTTTAAGTTTTGGTGGTACAAAGATATTCCAAAAAGCTCAAAGTCCCCATTTTATATTTGGAAAAAGGTAAAATCCCCCATCTTTTGTTCATTTGGTTACGGCTAATTCAGTGTAGTCCTTATCATTGTAGTATCTCTCCTAAATTCTAGTATATTTTCCAGTCTGATGGTGGATTTGTTGTTGCAGTTTCTAGGTAGCGTTGTAATATGTTTTATTGTTTATGATGTCTAGTAGTATGAATCTCACTTGTTGGAAATAAAATGTTACCGAATAATGGTCCTGAATATCATGTCAAATTTATATCTTTTGGGGACTAGTTTCCTTTTCTTTTCTACTATATTTAGTTGAATATTCACTGTTGGGATTTTCCTACTCCTAAAATATGTCATTAAAACTATAGAACTTAATAGTTTAAGAGTATTTGTCAATTTAAGTGTATCCCTTAATCCTCAAATGTGTTGTTTCAATTCATTCCTTTTGTGGGTCTTTTCTAAATTTGAAGAATAGCCGAATCATTAGTAATTTCAATAATGTAGCTTGAGTGTATGTTAATTCTTTAAAAATCTGATTGTCTTGATTATTTAGGCGATTCTGTATGTTCCATGCTTATTTTTCTCTTAATTATATAGCTCTTTGTTGATTAGCCTTTGTTTAAAAAGCATGAATATAATGTTGGTTTAGTAAATTTCTAACAATACCAATAATATTTATACACCTTAGAAGTTTTGCTATATTCTTTAGTATAGATCTACTAATATGTAGCTGCAGATTGTCTTCTGTATGTGCTTATGACTTTTAGGTGCATTTACTTGAGCTTGGTAGTGTTTTATCAATGTTATAGTTGTTTGGTTGCTAAAAATGTGACATATCATTTTTTGTAAGTGGACATGTGTTTCCTTTTAGATTCAACATGGAATGTCCCCATACCATTTTTAAAATCACTTTATTGATTTTCCATTTTTTAAGTTTAGATAATGTATTAATTTTTATCTTTTTTTGTGGCATGTAATATCAATCCGAGTCCAAATGGACTCCCTCCCTTTGCATCTACGGGATCAAGTACCATTATTTTAAGTCAAAACTTCAAGCCAAAGTCCTAAAATAAGACTGATCTGGGGTGATATATAGAAGATATATGAGAGATATGCTGATATACAAGTTGAAAAATTAAAAAATTTTCATGACCCGAACTAGGGCCTGGCCGTTACGGATAAAGGGGGTTTTGATTTATCAATTGGATTTAAATTCTTGTCACAGAGAGTAATCCAAATATCAATTGTATTACAAATAGTAATTCATAAGAGTCGTCAAACTAGGGTTATGGTTACCGAGATGCTTAAGCAGCTATTATTGTGAACTAGTTTGGATTCCCAATGAACAATTTTAATTGCTAGATTACTTGAATTGTATGATTTACCCATTAGTTTCTCAACCTAAAAGTAGCAACTTATCCCTTAATTCTTTCAAACTTAAGGAACATGCTATTTATTCAACTATATTCTCACATGAGTTGATTCGGTTAAGGCATCTATCCTCTATTCAAAGGTTGAAGCCTTTAGCTTTGTGTAAACCCTTTATTTTCATAACAAACACTTTTCTATTCGAACAAGTGGTGTTCTTGGGCTCACTTTTCATGTTTGCAACAAAGAAAAGTCAATAAAGTGAAGAAGGGTTTATGCAATAATACTTAATCATGAGAACATACTGTATTCACAACCCCAGTTCAGCTATTCAAATCAAGGATCCCATAACCCTAGTTATGGGAGCTTAGCCATACATCTCCATAAAAGAAAGAGAAGAAGTCATTGCATTATTCATAAATTAATTCAAAATGTACTTACAAAAATCACAATTATTGTTCTTCAATCTTCAATAGAGAAAATGATAACGAAAGCTAGATTCCCAATTCTAGAATTGAATTTTAGAGAAAAACTATGTAACAATCTATTTCAAGTATGGAAAACCCTAATAAAAGATGAAAAAGATAAAAGATATCCAATCAAGTCTAAAACTGGATATTTATATGTTCCCAGGTAAAAAGAATTTAAAATTCAAATAATATAAAATCCACATTCAAACTGACGGCCAAAGTGGTGGTACAACGCAAGGCTGATGGTCCACCATTTGGTCCATCGCTGCTGATCCTGGAGGGTCACTTTCTGGATAAGACTGATGATCCACATGGTGGTCCATCACAAAACTGACGGTCCACCATCTTGACCGTCGCTGATGGTGTTGGAGAGTCTGGTTCTGTATAATCCTGACGGCTGGAGTAGTGGCCCGTTACATGATCGATGGTCCACCCTGTTGGCCATCGCTGAGCATTTCAAGATGCCTTGTTCTTTTGAGTGCTGATGGCCAAAGCGGTGGTCCATCGCAAAACTGACGGTCCACCATATGGTCCGTCGATGGGTCTTCAGAATTTATAGGTTCTGCCTCGATCTGATGGTTGAGTTGGTGGTCTGTCGCAAAACTGATGTTCCACCACATTGACTGTCGAAAGTGTTTTTTTCTAATTTCCTGAGTCTTTTTTTTCATTCAGCTCCTTACCCCAAAACACTAAAAAATAGTATTAAATGCAACCTTGGTTTCTTATAAACATGCAATTTTCCTAAGAAAAAAATGAAAAATGTTCCGTCAAAATCCAAAACATCAACACCCTCAACTTAAGATAATTGCTTGTCCTCAAGCAACTCAGTATCAAATTGCAAATATGAACAATACAATGACGACCATATTTCCACTGAAACAATTCTCACATTACTATTCATTTTTCATCCAAATCATATGGTTTAACATGTCAGGATTTATAACCAGCATCATTTCAATTTCAATTCATCTACACAACATGGATACAAGTATCTACAGAGATCAACTAAATTAAGTATGACTCAAGTTGCCCTCACAGTCAACGGGATATACCACTCAATATCTTTTGTGGATACCAATCATAACCCTCTCACTTATCAAAGAAGTTTCAAACATAGAACATGCACCCATAAGCTTGCCCTTATTATCCAATGTCCCCTTATAGTTGAGTTCCAAGATCAAGCAGGTGTTTTCTAGGCTAGGTCTAAGGTATCAGGCTAGGTTAAGAGGAAATTTTGGGCAAAAGTGACTAAAAACTATGCTTTAACTCTCTTTGCCAACAAAATAATTCATCTTACTAAACCCATTGCTTTGCTAGCTCACTTACCCTTTTCTCATTCATTCATGCTTTACCACTATGCTCTAAATTAAATTCTAGAATAACTTTTCATTAGGAAATTAACAGTCCTACAATAGCCACCCTCAACTTAGGTGTTTTGCCGAAGTTTAGGTATATATTGCGCATTAATAGTCCAGGGCTAGAGCTAGGTGTCAACAACTGAAAGAAAGTTAACTAGAATGTTTGGTGATGAAGAAAAATTAAAAAAGGCTCAATGAAGGGTTCAAAAATGGAAACTTATTTTTGGTGGGGTCAATTATTTTGGCTAAATGGACTAAAAGCACAAGGTAGCCTGCCATCACTTCTTATCTCATCAACTACAGAACAACATCAATTGAACCAGGCAAGCTCTAAGTACTCTACTATGTAAGAACTAATAGAAAAACTCATACACACAGTGGCAACTAAGTCACACCAATTCTACTGTTCTTAAGATTTGTATCACATATCATGTGTATTTACAGGTTAATGACAATTAAAGATTCACTAACAGTTGATCACATATTCTAGGAGACAAAAGTGAATAGTTAAATGGAAACAGTCATAGTTAGATGCCAACATCATTTATCATCCATATTCACAACAAGATACTAACACAAACAATACTTTTATTTCATGGACCAACCTTAGCAACATAACAAGACTTAAAATAAGGAAAATACAAATCTAAAGTTAAACCTAAACATGCCCCTTCTTCTAGATAGCACATGGTAGGGGTCCAAAATGTCGAAAACACCCCCCATGTTACAAGTATCCCACCTCCATAGAAAAACACATGCATTGTCCTCAAAGTATTAAAGTAAAGTACAAAAGAATGGGTATACTTATATTACCTCTCATTCATCTAAGGCATCTGTGAAGTGTGGTGAGGCTCTTGCGTCCTCACCTGGTGCAATGTTGGCCCCTACAGTGGTAGGGGCACTCAAAACCTCACCCTTCTGGATCGGAGGATTCATCTCCAAGACTGATACTGAACTTTGCCCCCTTGCTGGGGAAATACTAGTAGATACTCCTGCTTATTCATCTTCGTCTCTCTTCTTTCTCTTTTCTTGATTTCTTTCAAGCTCTCTTCAGATCATGTTGTTTTGTTGCTCTGGTGTCATTTCTGCTCTCTTTCTTATTTTTTTTCTTTCCTTGTAGCTTGCTCATCCATCTGCTGCTTTTTTTTGTCTTTCACAGACCTTTCCATCAGATCCACAATACCTTCATTATCATCACTCACCAGTAATGTTGGGTCAAAAAGAGGGTACTGTGGTTGCTTTCCCTTCAACTCTGCTATATCAGCCTTCACTTACTCGAATTCATCCATGAGCTTGGCAAGACCAGGAAGGGACAGTGTATCTAGCCTTTTATTTTTATGGTGATCCATGCTGTCCATCCTAGCTTGAATATTTAGGAATAAACGAATTGCCTCAGCTACAATTTCATCAACAAATGGCTTAAATTCTGATGCCCATTTTCTAACTATCTTTGGAAGCTCTTTTGCAGCTTTACTAATTTTGCAAAATTCTTCTACGTTAACCTGTATTTGGAAAAGTCTGCTCCACCCATAGATTGGGTAGAAACCGACCCTACAGAAGTACTTGGAGGCACATACTCAGGTGGAACATAAGTGGTAATGGGCAAAGGCATACCTACAGGGATTTTGGTGGCATCGGGAGTTGGTGCAGATTGAGTCTGGTAAGCGGGGGGCTTAGTGACATACATCTAGAACTTTGAGTCATCTTTCGACTTCTCAATGTCCTATTTATGTGTAGCTGGGATTTCACTGTCAACTCCACGAATCAGAGGCACACCTTCCTGTTTGCATAAATCAGTGATTAAGCAGGGGAACGACAATACACTGGTTGTCTTAAGTGCTCTTACAAATATCTTATCCACAATAATCTAGCTGAAATCAACTAGCAGCCCTGAAACTAAGCTTACCACAAATACAACTCTATTTTTATCCAAATTTCCATCATCTTTTGTTGGCATCAACCTTAAGCGAACAATGGCCCACTAGAACTTGGCCTTGAAGCTAATGGAATACTTTGCAATACGCTCCCATGGATTGGTCAACCAAGATAGGTTACCATCATCAGTCAATAACGAAGCCACCCAAGGCCTCTGAGTAGATGCAGTCCTCAACCTAAACAAAAGATCAGGTATAGTAGGTAGAGCCTCATACTCTGGCCCGAACAATATCCTATTGATTGTTCGAGCTAAAATATCAATAGTGACTCCTCAAACAGGCATAGAATCCCTGTTCGGTGGGCTTGTGACAGATGTCCCCTTTGGATAGTCCTTTTCTATTAATACACAATAATTAGCAAAGAATTCTCTTACCCAGTTAGGTTGATACACCTTGGTGGCCTGCTCATCCATGCTAGTTCATATTCATTGAAACGACATTCCAGCTCAGGATATTCATGTAGCTCCATTGTCATAATCTGATCTTCCTTCACGAATGGCCTTTTTTTACCTCTTGCTATAGGTGTCAATCCATCATAGAATTTCTCTCATTCTCTTTCTCTCTGCCATCTAATCACCTCTCAAACTTGAGGATCCTTACGCTTGATAACGTTAGCATCCTTAAGTTCAGTATCCATATCAGTTGCTTCCATATGATCACCCACGTTAGCAATCTCAGTTCCATCCTCACCAGGCTCGGGTTGATTTGTAGCAACCTTTGCCTTGTATGGGCTTGAGCTGGTACTGCTTGTACTACTATCGCTCTCCTATTTAGACTGGGAGAGTATGATAGATTCCCTTTCACATTGCCTAACTGTAACACCTCGTATTCAAGTACGTGTATTGGCGTATTCAAGTACATGTATTGGTCTTATTTATATGGAATTAATTTTATTTTATTTTATTTATATCAGAATTTGCCCGTCGATGGTTCCATACGTAGGTTATTGAATAAGCTTTCAAAAGATATAAAGATTTCCAAAAACGGATAGGTTTCAGATATAATCGAGCACGTTCGAAACTATAAAACGGTGGCCGGGATATTGGGAATAGTAAATGTGCAGGAAAATTTCCTACACACAAACTACTGAGGCCAGCCAATTTTTTGGGTCAACTTTGAACGATCATAACTCCCTTAATATAATGAACTGGGAGAGCAGTAACCTATGAAAAGAAATATCTTTGAGTCTTCTTTCCAATGCAATTGGTTTCATCCAAATCTAATATCTGAGTAAGGAGTTATACTCGTTTTACTTCAGCCTCTCAAAATAGATTTTTAGGGTCAAATTCAAACGATCATAACTCCTTGTACAGGACGAACTGGGTGGCCTACTTTATATGAAATGAAATACCTTTGAATTATCTTTCCAACTATACCAATTTCACCCAAATCCTATATTGGACCAAAGAGTTATGGTCGATCTACTTTAGCTTATCAAAACAGTCCACCAAAGGACAGATTTGACATTATTTAAATTTTAAAGGTACTTTGGTCATTCCCTATGATATTATGGACGGGAATATGTGTATATATACATGTATATGAGTTCAAAAACTCATCTTCATCATCAATCATTGAGAAAGAACAAACCCTAGCCAAATTTGACCTTTAAATTATTTTTGATTCAACCGTGGAAATTCCAAAGTAATCCGATAACTGCGTTTGTCATCTCGAGAGCTTCGAACGACACCTATTATTTGTGCAAACAGGATTGCATAATCAAGAGGTGAATTCTAAGGTGTGAATATTGTTTGCCTTTGTTCTCTTCCATATGTTTCTGTGTGATAGATGATTATATGTATTGGTTGTTATTGAAAGGTGATGAAAATAGGGTTATGGACTATTTTGCATGGTTTGGTTGTATTGAATTATGGAAGGTGGATATAGTAATTGTGTTATGGAAGGTGGATATGGTGATATACTATTGAATTGATGATTATTTATGTCTATGGCTCAATTTGGTTTAATGGATTGGTTGGAAGGATAAATGAATCCAAACTTGATATTGGAAGATGTTGTATGTATATGCATGGTATGTGAATGTAATTGGAGTATAAGAGGGTTAAAGTGACACCCTT